>NW_009637806.1:4992-5989 GCF_000690535.1 Cariama cristata | reverse complement strand
CAGGTAGACCACATCTACAGCCTTTAATGGTTTAAAACCTTTAATGGTTTAAAACCTTTACCTTTCATGGTAAATTCCTCTCAGAAGATGGGGTTTGGGATTCCTGGGGCTTTTTGGGAAACAAGAATTGACTCAAAATGAGCCCTCCCGGCAGGGAAAGCAGGCTTGCCGCTGCCATGCGGTGGTGGTCTCAGCTTCCCCCAGCACCACAGTGCTCAGACCACGGTGGGCACATCCCAAACTTCCCGGGAGCTGGAGCTGCTTCCCCCTTCCTGAAGGCAGAGCAACGCTGTGGTGCAGTCCCACGCATGTGCTTTCACCCCACGCCAACAGAGTGACCAGGTGATGCAGACAGCACCCACAGAGCCCTGGGGCGGAATTAATCTCTATCCCAGCAAATCAACATGTGTTTATGCCAATTTCTGTCTTATTCATGAAGCGTGCAGGCTAGATGCTAATGACTGAGTGGATGATTATGAACCATTCCTCTCATGTACACCATGCGCGTCAGCTCAGGAGACCCAAGAGTATTTGCTGGGTTTGCTGAGGAGATCAGCAGTAGCCAAAGCAGGCAAGAACTTTCAAAAGGTCTCCTGGCTTTTGAGAAAATCCTCCCCCGCAGTCACTCAGGCGTGCAGTTTCTCCAGACAGAGCTTGCTGTGCTTTGGTGTGTGTTTGCACAGCACTCAGTGCATCAGGGAACCGGTCCCTTCCCGGGCCCTCGACGTTGGGATGGTGGAAACAGCCCATCGGGAACCTGCTCCCAATCCCGGCGGTGACCGGCAGCAGAGCAGTGTCAGGCTCGGCGCAGCCAGGCAGGGATGCAGCCTCCCGCACACCCCAGATTTGCAGCTCCCGTCTCCTGTCCTTGTCCCTCGGCAGCCTCCTGCTCTTCCCAGCCCCTGTACTGCCGCTGGAAACCACTGACCGGGGACGCTCCTCACGGGGCTGCTTCGCACACGCTGGTCGGGGACCCCTGGGGACCCTCCGCTGCGAG
>NW_009637806.1:3907-4961 GCF_000690535.1 Cariama cristata | reverse complement strand
CCTCCTCTGCCCCCGCGGGGGGGCGGGGGGGAGCCACAGCTCGGTGCAGCTGCTCACACCGCCGAGGAACGTTCCAGCTCGCTGCCCGCATCTCGGCTTGCGTTTGTACAGCAAGGGATCTGACGCGTGCCAGCCGTCCCGCTGCTGCTCCCACGCCGGTGACACGCTGCGGGGCTGCGCGCAGCGATGGGGGAGCTCGGTTGCTGTTCTTACTGAGCCGCGCCATGGCAAAAACCACCTTGTGCCGTGCCGCTCATAGGGTTGACACCAGGAGAGGACTCGTGGTGAGGGGAACACCCACACTTGCCATGGCACAGGGTCTGTGCCCAGAGCAGGCGCTGGCCTGGCCCTTGATGCTCACACACACCAGCAAACGGAGCCCAGGCATCTCCTCTGGCTCTGGAGGAGCTGGTGCAGATGGAGGAGACGTGCAAGGCATTTGCTGCTGGGGAGATCTGCCCCCGGATTTTGCATTTAAAGCCTTGGTGCAGGCAGCTGCCGCGCTGGAGATGTGGTCTCTGGATAAGTGCAAAACCGCCAGAGCCGGGGCAGGACCACCGCACACTGCATGCCTGCCCGTACCCACGTCTGTGTCGGCAGCATCGTCCCTGAGGCTGGCACCCACCCTGCACCCTGGGAGCTGGTCCGGAGGATGTGACCCCCAGCCACGTCACTGCAAGGTGCTGCGTTGGGGCGGCTGGGCAGGAAGCCCTTACACCCCAGGGGGATTTGGCCCCGTCATAGCGCAGCGCCGTGCGGACAGGGGCTGTCGGGTGCGGACGGGGGCTGTCGCCGCCCTGCGCTGCCGGTGATGGTGAGGAAGGGAGCGTTAAGCACGTGTCAGCGGCAGCCAACCCGACCCTTCATTTAGGCAGATTAAGCAAGTTGCTTATTGCCTGTGACATAATTTAGATGAATGGTGTGGGTAATCCATCAGGCAGACCCCTGCGCAGGCCCTGCGAGCAGCCGGTGGGGATCCCATTACCTTACATGTGTTAACAGCCAAACTCCTTTGTATAAACAACAAAGTGGCTCTCCTGAAAAGGCCGATTCT
>NW_009637806.1:0-3894 GCF_000690535.1 Cariama cristata | reverse complement strand
CAGCGGGTCGGCGGTGATGGATGGTGGTGGCTGGTAGGGCGGGATGCGGCCATGCCGCGGGTGAAGAGGGACACCGTGTGGGGATGCACCGATGCACCGCGGCATGCCGTGTTGTACCATCGCGCTGCCGCACGCTGCACCACCGTATGCTGCAATGCTGCATGGTTGCATGGCTGCACACCCCGTGCAGCACACCGCACCACTGCACCGCCGCACGCTGCACAACCCCACGGGGCTTCCCCATGGCCCAGCAGCTCTGCCATGCGGGAGAGGAATGATTCCCAAATATTGTGGTACATCTTTCCCACTCCTGGATTTGCAGAGCAGAAAGCTGCTGCTCCCCATAATCACTGGGGAGAGGAGAGGCAGTGCCGTACTGGGCACTTGGATGGACCCTGTGGCCATTTCACAAGACCCTGGCAAGCCCTGTGCCTGGTGCCACCAACCTGCAGCAGAGCTGTGGCAGAAAACCAGGTGGTTTTTCATAAGAAATGACTCTTGGTCCCGAGCGGCTCCTCCTGGGGATCTGCCCCCCATCAGGGGAAGCAGCGAGCGCTGAGCGCTGCGACAAGACATGCAGGCGATGTGGGAAAACGTGAGCTGTAGTGCTGGCGGGAGACAACTGCAGGAGAAGCATCAGCTTGCCCTCGCCTACCCTCTTGGGTGTTCGGTTTGGCAGCCCCGTGGGTGTGTGCCCCCATGGAGGTTTGGCGGGGGAGGGCTCCCACAGCCTGGCTGCAGCAGCCTCTTCTCCTCCATCTGTCTTCTGCTCAATGGCCCCACGGAAGCCAAGGTGTCCCCAGGCTGCAGCCACCCTTGCATTGGTTAAATGAGGTTTGGTGGGGGGTCAAACACCGCGACTGGAGCTGGCTCAGTCCCATGGCAACAATCAACATTAGAAGTCTCATTAGGTTTTTATTAGAGGCACAGAAAAGAAGGAAAGCAGTTAGAGCATCTTAAACATTGAGTAGTAAGCAAAGCTTTCAATTAACAAACCGTTTATTTCCTTTCCTCTTGCAAAGAGCCAGGGTTTAAAAAGGGGAAAACCAAAATCTTTCAGCCAGCACAGGAGACGGTGACACCGCGCTTGGGGCATTAGCCAAGACTGGCTGCTGGTGCTGCTGCTGCTGCTATTGTTGGAGCTGATCTCTCTTCCTTGGAGATAAAAATAAGAAAAACACACACAAAGGAGAGAAAAACAGCAAAGAGAGAAAGTGCTGCTTCGGTGTGTGGCACCCAGCCCTGCTCGCTGCCTCGGTGGGTGCGCAGGGAGCAGCACAGGGATCCCAACCCCAGGGCTGCCGCAGGAGGCAGCGCCTGCGGGGAGAGGAGCACAGGCACGGGGTGGCAGGGGACAGACCACAGCTCGGGCACCTGTTGGACTCGTCCCCCCCAAGAGCCAGCGGTGCCGGTGAGGCATCCCCAGGCACCCCTGCTCACAGGCATCCCCCTGGACAGGCATCCCTGCTCAAACCACCCCACTTCCAGGAGCTGAGGTCTCTTTGGAGTCCCAGGGCAATGTGATCGCCGTGCCAGAGATGCAACAAGGAGGTTTCCCTGTACCGAGCCCTCATCCCCTGGCAAAACCAGCAGAACCAGTACAAAGTGCTGGAGCGCACCCAGCAGCTGAGCCACCGAAGGTCTTCTCCATCAGGAGAGTCTCTGCCTTACTCCAGCCTTAAAACCAGTCACCAAAGTAATTTCTTGCTCCTCAACTACCCAGCAGGAACATTATCCCTTAATTGCTGCGTTTATTCAGACTTATTCTGTATATCTAACCATAATGAGTATATTAGATATGTAATTATTACTGTCATAAACGTAATAGTGACAAAACAATAATTGAAATAGTGTCTATGAGGATAATTCACCATTGCAATTAATACTGCCCTGCTTAGTTAATATGTCACAGTTTAAAATAAATGCCATCATTACTCCATTACTAATACTGTGTAATAATAATTATTGCGGTAATAATTAAGTGTCTATAGTGATCATGGATCGCCATAGATCGGAATAAAAATCATTGTAAATAACACAGGAGAAATAGCCACGAGAGTAAAAGGTGAGTTTTAGCAGAGAGCTTGATGTGGGGATGCTCTTTGTCTGCATCAGCGCGATGAAATTCATGAGCAGCAGCTCTGCTCGATGACCCCTGCCCGCCCCGGCATGTCAGCTGCCTCGCCGTGCCATTCTGGCAATCCGGGCACAGCCCAGCGCCTGCCGGTGTCATCCCCCGAAGTGCTCCAGCATCCTTGCACGGCACAGTGCTGGGGAGACGGAGGGATTTGCTGGGCGGGACGGGCATCCCCATGGGGTTGTACTGGATGGGAGGATGCACTGTGCCTGCAGCATCTTTGCTTTCCTGGGATGCTCGGGGGGCAGCCAAGCATCCCAGGAAAGCATCAGCCATCTAAAGCTAACACTGACCCGTGCTAACTCGCCCCAGTCCATGCTGGATGGAGGTTCTTCTTCTCAAAAGGGTCACCCACAGCCAGATCTCTGCCATCTTCCCGCTGTTGCTAAAGCATCTGGGATGGGCACATTTCTCCAGGGAAATGTCACCCAAGCAACGGCTCTTGTGCAGAAGAAGATCCTGCGCTGTGGCTGAGCGTGTGAATAAGCCCCATTGCAAAAAAAGGGAGGCTAAAAGACCACCAGCAGCAGCAATAAAAGGCAAATTGACTACATGTTGGCTAGCAGGAGTGAGGAGCAGAGTCCCATCAACATTTCCCTGCTGCAGCGCCTGCACTCGCGCATCCGAGATGCCGGCGGGCAACAGCAAGCCTCCACAGGGATGCCCCGTCCATTGGGAAGAGCTGGGTGAGACTGGATCAGCTGCCAGCTTGGCAGGTTGCTCCCACCACCTGCAAGGAGGCTTTAAGGCATCTTCAGTTGCTCCACTTTGATATTTTTGGTACAGAAACTTTCACAGTGCAAACTCTCCTGGTCAGTTTGCAGCAGGGCAGCATTGCTGGAGCCCCGCAGCGGGGTCCCCTTTGTTGCTTTAGCCCCCTCCCCACGCTTTCCTCCCATGCCTTTGTCGAGTGCCTTTTCTACCCAATGCAGGTACTTCACGATAACTCAACTTTACTGGAGTTCAACTCAATTTTCTCAGATTAAATAAAATTTCGAAGTGTCACTCACTAGCAAACTATCAGTTGGAAGGTGGTTGATTTTTCTAACCCTATCTCTGGTCCAATTACAATTTTTAATCTATATGTAGATAATGGTGAACAAAACCCCTGTAGAAATGTCAAGAGTGAGGAGGTTATTAGCCTAGTTTTAATTACTGTCTATCATTCTTAGAAAACCACAGTAACCTGATAAATTAGGTGACAGCTCCAGTTGTAGGAGTTTAGGTGGGCTTTAAAGGCAGATGACTTTTTTAACCAGAGGTATTCGGGGGTGGGCTGCCCTTCCAGGCTGGCAGCGTTCATGTTAGCAAATTTTGCCGGGTCTCCTGCCACCTCCCCATCCTCCTGCAGCACCCAGCCCCGATGGCCGGGAAATCCCCTGTGTCTTCTGCTGGGAAGAGGCTGGCAAGGCGGCTTATTTGTTCAAACCATCATTTGAGGTGAGTTTTGTTTCTAAATGAGCAGGGGACGGCGCCCAGAGCTCATCTCATTGACAAACAGTGTGTCCATCGCTTTTAAGGAGACAAGCTGCCATTTCGCTCCCCTGCAAAGCACATAATATGACAGGTGAAATGTCAGAAATGAGACTAAAGGCTTGGGGAAAACATTCTTCAGCTGGGAAGTATTCCCGCTAGGAATGTTAAACCGTAGATTAAACGTAAATGTCTCTAAAAGCCTGGAATGCAGCACACTTCATCAGCCGCGGCCCCCGACGTGTACACACGCACAGACACACACGCCCTGCCACGCGTGCACA
>NW_009637805.1:621-888 GCF_000690535.1 Cariama cristata | reverse complement strand
CCTCAGACCTCACAGCCGGTCGGCACAGCGGTGGTGAGGACGGGGCTTGGCCCGTGCCCGCTGCTTGCAGGTTATCAGGAGCTGCCGGATAACTGCCAGGGCAGGATCCAGACCTGGAGCCCGGAGGTGCAAGGCTCAGGGAGACAACGTGGGGGATGTAAATCTCCTGATCTGTCTGTGAGTGAATTCAAAGGCAGACCGATTCAAATCCGCCGCGACATGACTGGCTCGGGGGTGGCGGACAACCACCGGAGTTGTTGTAACAAC
>NW_009637805.1:0-569 GCF_000690535.1 Cariama cristata | reverse complement strand
AGTCAATTATATATAAGGTGGGTGGGAGGGGAGCGGGGAGACCAGCTGCACCAGTTATTCTCCCTTGGCAGGAACCATGCTGGAAAGCTGCTCTGGCTCCAGGAGGTGCTTGTGCTTTCAAGGGCTTGAGGCAGAGCCTGGGACGTAGCCCACGCTCAGAGCTGCCCCCGGATCCACCGCCTGGCACGGCCGGGCTCGGACAGACGGGCAGCGAGTGGGCTTTAGCTACAGCGACTGCTTTATTTAAGGCCAAGACCTTGGAGAAAACGACTTGCCTGAGTCACCAGGGAGTTGGCAGCAGAGATGGAAGCTGCACCCAAAGTCACCAGGATCTGCCGAAAGTGCTGGCTGCCCCCGGCCCCGTGAGGCGGGAGCACGTGGGGCCAGAGGGGGAAGCCAGGTCCTTTTTTAAGTGTCACCATCCATCCCTCCTCGCTCATCGACAGGAGATGCGACAAGCCAGGGACCCCAGGCTTCAGCAGAGCCCCAGGAGCGTGGTGCCGACAGAGAGGGAGTGCCATCGGCAACACCCCCGTGCAATGCCATGGCTGCGGGCAGCAACACCTGCA
>NW_009637804.1:0-1464 GCF_000690535.1 Cariama cristata | reverse complement strand
CCCTGCGCGGGCTTCGTGGCAATTGCCCCTCTCGGCACCAGCTGAGCTCTCTGCTTGGTATCAAAAAACCCTTTGCAGACAAATTTAAATTAGTTTGTCCAACAAGAGAAAAATGCAGGAGAAGGAACTGAAATATCAGAGAATATTGTTTTAGCTGAGGGAGAAAAGATGGCTTAATGGATGGAGATTTACGTTTTCACAACAAAAGGAAATTCTGTTCAGGCACTGGCTTGTCCTTGGATGGCACTGAGGGACACTGCAGGCGAGGCTCTGGGTTTTCTTTCTGTCTGTGTTATGATCTCCATCAATTTGTACTTTTGAACACCATGCCGACACGCCAGCTTTGGCCTGTGAGTACACCACCTCCGGCCAGTGTCACGCGATGTCTAGAGGGACAGACAGGGATATCTCCTTGAAGCAGGCAGGGAAGAGAGAGGAGGATGCCTTCGCTTCCCCAGGCTTGGAGCATCGCTGTTGCTCCTAATGACGAAGACCTCCTTCCAGCTCATCACCACCAGTAACAGCAACTCTTTAGATTATGGCTGTTTCAGAAGAAACACTGCAGAAATGGCGGCGAGATTTGGTAAAGAATTTTTTTTTTTCTTAATATTCAATAATTACCCCAAAATTCTGAGCAGCTGAAGTAGGAAATGCAAAGATCAGAGGCTGAGCAGAAATACTGGAATTTTGGTAAAATCTTGAGTATTTCAACAGCAGAGCGATCCCAGAGGCCTCACGGGGGGAGGAGTGCCATTCACCAGCAGCGGGAGGAAGGGCAGCTTGTGCCATATGAGAGTGGTCCTGGGTCCAACCACAAACAAAAACAAGGGCTGGAGGATGAAGGCACTCCCCGGCACACATGCCTGGAAGTTCGGCCATATTTCTAGGCAGTGGATGCACAGCCACTTCCCGTGCCACAGAACAGAGCCCACGTCGAGTGGCAAGAGCTAATTAGGCAGAAGTGGCTTTGATGTTCACAGGCATCACCTGCTCAGTGATGGCTCTGAGGCAGCTCATGTGCCAGCCGACACGGGAAGATGTGAGCCAGCACGCAGGACGGGCTCACTTTGGTTTATATCTCCCCTGCGCCACCTCCTCCCCAGCCGGGATATTCAATCAGGTGCCAGTGATGGCTCCCACAGCAGCTCTAAGATGCAGTTTCTTAGTTTTTGGTGGAACAAGCGGTACTAACTTTCAAAAGGAGGTTATAAAAACATGTGCCTGAAGAGAATGTCGGGAACTTGGGTATTAATCTCCTTTAATTCAAAGGCCACTCAAAATAAGTGAGACAGAAATATTGGCTGGGGTGCGAGAAGATGCCAGAGGTCGTATTGCGCACCACCAGCCTGGGTCAAGTTCAGAAGAATAATTTAGCACAAAAAATAACAATTTTCAGTTTTAGTGGTGTGGTATTAGCCTCTCCCCAGTTGAGACGCCCGTTTCCCCTACGGGGGCTCTCTGCCA
>NW_009637803.1:0-16460 GCF_000690535.1 Cariama cristata | reverse complement strand
ACAAGAGACATGACTTTGACACCACAACTCTGTCTTTTCTCAACTCTGCAAAAAAGATTTAAGGGCTGAAAAAATTTTTGAGAGTAGTCCTAATGGGGGAAAGGACCTGGATTTACTCAAGTAACTTCAGGAATTTAACTGAAGCACCTACTTGTGTGGACTCCTCTACTCAGCCTCCTTCTGACAACGTACTTGTCTCCAGGAGACAAGTTCTTAGATGGACTATGTGTCCCTTTGAAGGCCTGTAGCTCTTTCCACTCATCATAGAGGGTGCTTGTGGTGAGGACACTCCTAGCAGTCACCAGACATAAGTAGTTTATAAGTAGCGATGAATACCAAACCTAGAACCAAACTGCGAAATTGGTCTTGAGAAAGTGCAGAAAACCACTGCTGTTTTCACATAAGTGCTGATGAATGGCATCTGTGCATCCCTGTACCTTCAGCAATGACACTGGCACACCATTCCCTCCAAGTTAGCAAAAGTACCAGAGTAAATGCCACAATCTTTATAGATCTTTGACAGGGAAAGTTAATTGCTGCTTCCTGCAGGCCATATAGCACCCAAAATCAGCATTTTCCAAACAACTCAAAGGGCAATCATCAACAGAAAGAAAGAAATATCTTATCTGGAAGACAGCTACAAAATGTCTTCTGCTCATCTAGCTTACCTATAATGTAGTGTGCTATACATTTTATGGAGCATTGCTTTGCTCCTGGTAACCTGTAACTTGCCATTCTTTGTGTTGATTTCCTATGTGCTGATTATTTTTCTGTGTGATAACTTAGACTTTCATTCTAGACAAATTTCTGTTTGGAATACCATAGAGAATTGTGCATAACTGCTTGATTTCCTTGTCATTGAATACCATTTTTTGTGTAAGGTAAAAAATATCTGCTCTCTGGGCAATGCATTTCAATAGCTTTGTCAAAAACATTGGCGTAGGAGTTCCCAAATAACATAAAAATTAGTTGGATAGTAAAATGCTATGAGCAGCAGTATATTCTATGAGCTGTCTCGAAATGCACTCCTGTTCTAGTCAGATCAAATTGAAATATTATTGCAAATTTTGCAAGCTACATTTTTATCGAAATTCCTGCAAAACTGATAAAAATGAAACCTTAGTACTTATTTCCCTCCATGGATATCACAAGTCTTACTTCTACATATTGGTATTTTACCTGATAATTTAAGAAGGTGGGGTATTCAGCAGCTAATCTTAACCATTAAATGTCAGATTGGACTTGTGAAATTATAACAACATTTATAAATCTGTTTCCACAAAATTTCTCTTAAAATATACACTCTTCTGTATACTGTAGAATAACAACACATTTGGTGTGTTTCCAAGACAATTGCTTAGTTTCCTTGGTAGTACGTAAACAGACTTGCCAAAAGTTTGAGTTTCTAGCTCTTACTGAAAAAGATAGTGTTGTGATCAAGCTGTAAAAAGAGACTATATGGAAAGGCATGGGTTCTTAATCCTAAAAACCTGACCTTAAATTCACTGCTCTTTTTGAAAACAAAATGACACCGAGACAGTAGAGTACCTGCAGTCATGTACACTGCGTATATTGCTGCCTTTGGTGTGAAATGAGAGCAGAAGGCAAGGGTGCTCCATCGAGCGTGCATCTTCCTGGGCTCTTCAGAAAGTGCGTGCAGCCAGTCAGGCTGCGGTCACCAGGCCATAGAGTGTCAGGAAACCAAGCGGTGCCACAGCCATGTGGCATTATATTCAACACTAGTTAGCAAGACTTTGGTCTTTCCACTCAAATGCTACATCTACATGACCGATAGACGCAGGTGATTGATTGATAAAAACAGATTTGCCAGGATACCTTGCATTCTTTCTTTCCTTCCAAAAAGACGGCTTTGAAGTGAGCAGCAGAGAGTGTTTGGGTCTTTGGTAGTCAGGTGCAGAAACTGTCCCATTCATTGCCCTTATGGTTGTGCCTTAAGGGTCTCCACACCCACATTCACCGGAACAGTTTGTAAATTATTTGCAAAGCAGAAACGACACAAGTTTGCACTAGCAAAGGATGCGGTACCAGCAGTGCATTAAACTCTGCCATGTAGATTTAGCATGAGGTTCTGTATGTGGTTTGTACTTCTTGCTCACTGGGTTCAGGTCCAACGCTTCTTTGAATGGTTTTAAGGGTGAAGTAATCTGTCCTGTGATTTGTTCCACATCTCATACATCTTATCTTTTATTTGCATTAAAAGTTGTACGGTTCCAAAATGTTGGCATATACTTCCTACTGTTAATGCTAATATTCTGACTTGCCATTTCTGTTTTCAGTAGACTTGGGAGTGTTGTTACCAGTCCTGAGCATGCTGCACCTCTTTCGAAAACTCTCCCAAATATTTTCTTCAAGTTTTCAGTATCTGCCACCAAAACACTCAAATCAGGGCAGTCCAAGAGAATCTGTGGGTTGATGTACTTGCCCACATCCTTTCCAGCAGAGTGTTTTCTGTTTCTCTTTTTAAATTTGTATGTTGATATACAGCATAAAAAGCAATCTTAAATGTGTATCAAATACGACAGATGGGTGATATGGCAGAAATAATTACCTGATCTTTTGGTAAAAAATTTTAACATTTTACAAATGTAAGATCCTGTATTAATTTCACAACTACCTTGAAGGCTTCTGTTACATTATTACATGTGAATATTCCAGTAGATTTTTACAGTGTACCAATTGCACTGGAGAAATAAACAAGAATGCCTCTAACACCATAAATTGGGAACTGGAGAAAGTATAACTCATATTATTCAGATAAACCGTATTTTAGATATTAAACAGTCAGCCAAAAGATTATATGAACAATTCTTCAGAGTATATTATAAGTTATTTTTTGTGTGTGAAATGTTGAGAAAACATTAAGGACCTCAGCCTATGTAACTTTTTTCACCAGTTTTACAGGTATAAATGAAAATGTCAAGTGCTTCTAATAGGTTAGTTTATGGAACTGTGATAAGTATTTATAGAGATTGGTCTGGATGCTTTTCCATTAGGTACAGTACTGTACAGTTTTTGACTCTCACTTGGAGGAAGTTATAAACCAAAGTGGGTTCCTCATTCCTCAGCATTTGACACATTTTGATTGCAAAACATTTGGGGTTTTACACGATTTATTGTAAATAATCTCTCCTATAATGTTCACAGCACAATAATTCACAACCCTGAGGCAAGAGAGTTCTGCAGAAATGACATTATATGGAAGATAACTTTTCAGAATTTACCATTTGCACATCATGTTGAGAATCTATAACACATGTAAAGAGGTCAAATCCTCATTTTTCAAATACTTTTTTCTATCATTTTGTGGTATTTTATTAAAAATAGTTACAGCCAGCCTAATAGCTTGACTGATAACTCAATATGTTACCACATCCCACAGTAATATAAATTGGAAGTGGGGAAACAAGACAGGTTCTTGGGTATAAGATGCCTAGTACTGGGTACTGTGTGCTGAGAACAGGCTTGTCATGTCTTAACAGCAAATGAGACAAAAGGAAAGGCTAACACGAAGAAATAATACATGCCACTAAAACTATGTTGTTAAAAAGACACATTTTCTTGTACAAGAAAAATTGATTTCCTTTTACTAACCTTTAAGTCAAATCTGGAGTCAGCCATTTTCCCTTGTATTAACCTGTTTTCACCTGTCTTTTCTGACTGTTCCCTTTGAAGGTGAAATTATGATAAATTATTGTTATCAATATTTCTAATGGTAAAAAGAACATTCTGTACAGCTGAATAATTGGAGTTAGAATCTGAACAGTTGGGTCCTGTTCCCAGGTTTATGACCAACTCAGGGTATAAAGAGGAATGTATACACTTAATTAAAAGACTTCTTGTTCTTTTCCCAATCCTTTCCATCCAAACCCCTATGTCTGGAATTTTAAAAAGCTGTTAAAGAAACTTAGATTCTTGAGTGCAAATCCATTATAACTAGTCAGTAACAACTGTACTAAGATGCCCATTCCCTTTAAGGGGAGGAGAGGAGTGTCTATGAGATGCAACCCACTCTTAAGGGGCTACAAAGGTAACTCTTTAAGGGTCTTGTAGCCCTGGAGGAGATGAGCACTTAGGAGAGAAACAAGTCAGATGCTGGGACAGACAACTGTGGTCCTCAGGAATGGCTACTGCTTGGGCAAAAAAAAACCAAACCAATCTCTCTGAGACTCTATGGTTTCTGTAGTCTTATGACAGAGGCTCTGGTAAGACTCAGCTTTCTCTTCACTTGCTCCATGTTTTATATCTTTCTGTCATCCTATGGGAGGTGTTGCAAGGGAAGTATCTCTAGTTTCATCCCATTCTTCAGGGAAGGTCCAAGCTTCCCAGGAGCCAGCTGGGTACCCCAATTTAAGGCTATAGATACCCTGACCCAACACTACCCAAACAAGGAGGGCAAGGACACTCCTGAGCCAGGGGAAGCCTACCTGAACCAGCATACTCCTATTAAGAAAGGCTGAACACCTCTGTGCCACAAAGGGTGGTCTGCCTGGGTCAGTGCAGTGCCCACAAGGAGACATGGGACTGCAGGGGAGACAAGTCTGCACTCGGGCAAATAACAAACTCAGAGTGGTCTGACTGCAGTGATCTATACTCAGAAGTCCGAGGGCCAGAGCTCACAAGATCTTTACGAGCAAAGACCAGTCTTATCAAACAATAGCTGTTCATGATAATCAACATCCTGAGCACAGCTTACCAATATTATTTACTGTGCTTCTAAAATGAGAAATCATCAGCTTTCTTCCAAAGGAAAAGTCTTTATAGAGCCTTTTTTACTTGCTAGCTAATGAGGCCAATTTCAACTCCTAGGATGACACTTTGCCTGTTCAAGTCTTTCCTCAAAAACAGCGTCCCTTTATGTCCACCTATGAAAGATTATTATATTCTCCCTGAGGTTTTACCTTTATACATAGCTTAATTCATACCCTAGCTTTGCACTGAGCAGTAATATGTCTCTTTGTTCTCTGAGACAAGCATTTCTTTTACCTATCACGGAGTGCAGTGCTAACAGGTCAGGTCTTTCAGTGGGGTAGGGTTTCCCAAGTCATTTTGATAATGTTTAGGAAGTTCAGGGATAGCAGTGAAATCAAATCTCAGTGATGGCTTCTTTAAAATTGGGAAATTTTTTATCACCCAAAACACAAGAACCTGCACATTTTAGTATTTCATACAAGGAGTTCTTGCCTACTCCCAACAAGAACAAAAAGGTATGTGAGATTTGGAGCTTTAAGTGTTGCATCTAAATCCATATTTCACATAAATAAATAGCCTAGTTTACAGAAGTATTGAAATACCAAACGTACGGTGCTTCCACTTACTACAGTTGGGAACGTAATTCTCAAAGGGAAAAAAAGAAAAATGAAAAACCTTTCAAAGCAGATCCTCCTTGTACCCTGTTCATGGGATTTGACTGGCTTGGTGTTTTCATGACAGATGTTCTACAGAACCTGAACTGTTGTTCTCTTTAAATGAGCCACAAAATTTTAAAATAAAACTCTAAAAACTGAGCAAATTGTGAGCCCTATTATGCTGAACATGCAGACAACTAAAGACAATGCTCTGCAAATTGTGAGCTCCCAGGGCTCTGTTCCTCCCATGGGATTAAGTCTAACCCCTAATGATGGCACTCAAAAGTGTCAACACTGATTATTCAAATTCTGATCATCTCAGCCTATGACACAGGGAAGGTTTGGGGAGCTGCTGAGAGAAACAGTGAGGAAAAGTAGTAGGAGTTGGACCAACACAGGCAGAAGAGAATGAAACAGAGGAAAGAGGATGGGAACAGGAGAGAAACACAGAGAATAAATGGTGCTCCATGAATCTAAATTGTGAGCACACACTAAATCCCAAAACAGGGCACCTAAATAATGGTGATGTCTATTTATTTGGTTCCTGTAAAAAGCTGTTTGCTATCCTTCATCTTTGTGTGCAATTTTCCGGTGACACCAGTGGGAAATCCCCTGTGAACTGAAGTGGGCCAAAGTCCTGAATACAGATCCCTGCCCACAGGCCATAATTAGAAATGGAAAAAGGCCTTCTCCTGGTGATAGTCTGACTTCCCTGAGCTGCAGTCAGTGACCGGGAGTAGTTGTACAGGCTGCTGAAGAGGTCACCTACAAACAGAGAGCTAGGTACAGATACTGAAGGTTAAAGCAAGCATCCAAAACCTGAAAAAACAGCACCACTAAAAATAATGAAGGCTTTGGGTGACATTTTTCAAAGCATGCAGCAGGAGACGAACAGATGGAGCCTGTGTGTATTTCCAGTGTTGTGTTTTGAACTTTTAGCTCAAAAGGCCTAGGGGTAAAATTAACACTTAATAAATACCAAGTTTTCAAATATTTATTGCTTTGAAAGAAATTGCTCCTAAATAAAAGGAAGAGTTGACACCAGTCAAAATAATCCCAGAGAAACGTCTCTGTCCGATCCTCAGGAAACCTTACCATTTTTCTTACCCCTCTCTCCCACCTTTCCTTGTCATCTCTTATTTGTTTGCATATTGATGTTCATTTATTGTCAGCATTTAATAATTCATCTCAAATTTCCAAGGCTCCATCATTACAAAACATGCACCATCCCTCTGTAGATTGGCTGCACGGGCTCCAGCAAACAACACAATAACAAACACCATATGTAGTATGCAATTTTTGTCTAAATTGCCTTGGCTCTTTTGGTGAAATGCATGCAGTGTGGCTGTAACGTAAGGGTAGGATGAAAGCCTAAAGGTCAGATGTTTTGAGTCTTGGTTCTGAGCACCATCAAATGCCTACGTGCAAAGGAGATTGACTTTGGTCTCATCAGCCACTGCAGTGACAGTTCTGAATCTTCTAAGCAGGGATCAACAATGATCCTTGAAGACAGCAGAAGATTAATGAGAGCTTGACCTCTCTGAATGTCAGGCACAAAGAGTTCATTGTTTCAGGACTCTCTTGTCAATATAAACATACAATACACTTCCATTATTATTTAGAGCAGAGTTTTAGTGATCAGTAGGCCACATCTGAATATCTTCAGCTTTATTACCAGCCATGCAACGTTAATCAGCCTAACAATGTTAGTTAGTGAGAGCTGGGCTATGACTTGAGGCATACTGCTGCACGGAAGAGCCACGTACAAACCGAATCTACATGTGCCCTGGAGCAGCCGGTCGGGAGGGTGACACGAAGGCAGGACTGCAGCACAGATCAGCCCTACAAGGCTGCCCTTACCCCTGCCTGCACAGGCGGTCATAGGGCATGGGAGGGACTGAGGCATACAGGAGCTTTCTGCTGGTTCTAGGTCCTTACCGCAGGCAGGGTAAGGGGGAATCCACTGCTCCCCATTTGGTCAGGAGAGGCCAGCACAAGGCCTGACATCTCAAACATTACCCAGGTCTGATGGAAGAGGAATATAGGTTTATCCCACACCAGCCTGAGCTTCAGCTCAGATGCTAAAATGACAGTGCAAGGTGTTCATCAAGACACAAACACTGGCTGTAAAAAATTATGGATTTGAATCCAAAATGTTGTAGGCATGTTGACTCTACATTAACATTGTGCCTCTGATGTCATTAAAAAAAATTACATTCAGCACCCCTCCCTAATGTTTCATTATCTCAAGTGCTGAAGCAAGGCGCAGAAGACCACATCCCATAGTACTTAATGGGAAAATAACATATTGTCGCTGTACTTACTGCAGTCTACTTCAATTTCAAAACATTTTTAAATCAGCAAGGAGGAGGAACATAAAAAGAACTGAATGATGCTGTCAGACTTAAATGGATGCTTGCTGTAAGATTTGTAAGAATGGTATACCTGAACACGGGACAGATTGCTGCTTTATAAATATGTATAGCAATAATGTCGGAGAATGTGTCGTGGAAAGGATACTTACACTGGTCAGCCTTTTATTCTTTGATTAAAAAAATAATAATGAGCTTTTCACTACAATTTTCATAGTGGCAAGACTACATTCATGCTGTGTCTTTGTGGATCTAAGTAAAACAGGCTTGACCCCTGAAGTCACTTTTTAATAATTAACTCTCACTAAGTTCATTAAACACTAATTGAAGCTACAGAAGAAAAAATTGTGAAGTATATGCAGACAGACAGAAACACCAAATGTAATTAAAGATACTGACTGTGGTATATATGTGCAATACAGTACACACATTATATAGATTTCAAGCTCAATTCCATAAAGATTTTTAACTCCTTTATCCCATGATAAATCCTACCATGTTCAGTGCTACTAAAATTTTATTAATAAAGAGTTGCAAACTAAATCACGTGGACATTCTAACCAATAATCTTTGGAAAGATCAGGAGAAGTAGACTCTAAACTGTAGAAGATGTGGCCCCTGAAGAATTTTTCAGTGCTCTGCAATGAGATGAACAACGGATAAAGATTTTCAACAATCTTGAGAGTCCAAGTTTTCAAATTTAATATAATTTGTAGGCTTATATAAAGGCAATAATTTAAATATATATATTTGACAGTTTTCAGTGTTAAAAGTCAAGTTACTAAAGTTTCATTTTATTCACTCAAGACCTAAAAGAGAGGTTTGTAGTAATCAGTAAAAAGTGTATCTCATTACAACTCGACCAAATAATATGAACTGAGATAATATTACAGCTCACTGTTTTCCAACTTTTTACCCCTCAGAACCCAGAACATTTCAAGTGTGTGTTCAGACTCAAACAAAGGTACCACACTCGCTCTTCGCAGTTAATGTGCCCATGGACTTCTCCCACCCACCCTCAAAATGTGGAAACTTGCTGTCGGAGCTGGTTCCCTGAATGGCACAATGCTCAGACAAAGCATTTCCTTAGACAGACAGAAAAGGACTGAAAGTCTGAGTCTGGGTCTCACGAGACCCAGTCCTGCCACAGCCTGCTGCATGACTTAGGGCAAATCACTCAACTCCCCTGCCGTAGCGTTAATGTTAGCGGTAATGAGTATTTCTGCTATGCTAGAATGCAAAAGCTCCAGATCTGAGCTTCCTGAGGCCAGGTGTTTCCTATCCAGTAAGATGTTTGCAGCAGAGATGGGTTCAGAGCCTCGCTGCTCAGCCTTGGCATGGCTCCAATGAATCCAACGAAGCTGAAGAACTAGCCAGTGCTGCATAGGCAATGGCTAACAGAGTGAGGCTCCAGTTTCGTTAGGCTCCTCTGAAGATTACTGTAACACAAACAACGTAGAATGAAAGCATGAAAAAAGCCTGTGGTATTCTACCCTTTTGAAAAATTCACGTCGATTTCAACTGACTTCAGCTCTGCAACTTGATCCTGTTTCCACAAACTCATCCTTGGTACTTTTCAGTCTTTCTAATTCTAGGGATATTGTAGGGAACAAAAAGGCAAGCAGAAACTAACGGAGCACAGAAAAAGCTAGGGAAAAGTAATGAGCCTGGTCTGTTGGGACAGTCCCAGAGGTATTATAGTCTGTGTCCAAAGAGGTCTATTTGGGAGTGCTTTAGAGATCCCTGGTCTAGGAACCTATGCCTCTTGCGTCCCAACCCAATACAGGGACAAGACCTGGATCTGTGTCAGCTCTTGCTCTCACACTGGTTTCTGGTTGAAGAGGCAGTGGGTGTGCAGCCCGGATATAAGCAGAGCACACACTGGAGGGTCAGTTTAGTAGTCTACAGGAACTGCCATTGTATACATGGTAACTCAGTGTACTTAAAAATATGCTCCCTCATTTAAGAAAAGATAGATGGTGAAATGTTTCTGGTACCAGCCTTCAGGAGCCAGGAGACACTGAGTATGTGCTCTGCCAAAAACTTGACTAAGTCACTTAGATTATACCTGTGCAGATTGCTAGGTCACCCCCGCACCCATTCCCACTAAAACAAACTATACTGTCAACCTTTACATTTTCTCCAGAAGCCAAACAGGCAAACATGACAGTTTTGTTGAAGGAAGAGGGGAGTTCTCATGCAAGTAGGAGGTGGGACACTGTGTTCATGCCCACACTCGCCCCACTGCTCCTGGGAATGCACTCGGAAATCCCGGATGGACTGAAAGTCTTGCATGCAGGGGAGTGACAAGTGCCATCCTCCTGGCCCACCACAGCTAGAGACAAGCCAAGGAGGGTCCAAATGGGCAATGAAGGATAGGCAATGTACACTGAAGGTTCACCCCAAGTTCCAGTATGTTATGCACTATTCTATGGTAATGGGAATGCAGAATTACTATCGGAAACTTAGCCATATCCGAAGAGTAACTTCTCATTTTCGTAAGTAAATTGGATCAGTCATCTTCCCATTAAAGTTAATATATGTCTTAAGAAATGTTAAAAACACCACATCTGAGATCCAAGAGAACAAAATTGTGTCCAAATCACAATATTTTTACTTTTGTCTAGTTTTTCATTGCTTTGGCTAGTAAACAACCAAACTTTTCTTAGTTTAAAAAAATGTCTAATTTATTTCTGGATTTAGATTTGGTCTGCCACATTTGATCAGTAAAACCACTGCTAATAAGAGCTAGGCTCTTGCTACTTAAGTAAGAGAGTTTCTCCATAGTTCATAATAATAGCACAATAAAAGAAAGAAAAATTTTAAAAGTGAGATGCAGTGATTCCTTTGGGGTTATACATGCAAATTGCCCTGAATTCAAGCAACAGTTCAACAAGAAAAGCAATATTTTGGGACAACAGTTCTGCTTTTGTAATGAGCCTGTAAAATTCATTCCACTGAAATAGCTACAGGTATATTATACCCCATGAACTATTACAAAATTAAACTTCATAAGCAATATGCCAGTGCTTTGTGTGATGCATTTGCTAAAAGAATGATTCAATTTATCATGTTTTCCTGAAGCGTTATGAGACAAGGTCTTTGAATAAAACTCATTTCATTAGGCTATCTTGTTACATGGGAAGATAAGATCTACACTTGACTAAGGACATCATTCCATCATACCCATAATCACCCTACCTGGAGAAGTAAACATTCGAGACCTTAGAAAAATGGCATCGCACTGCTTCACTAATGGTACTGAAGGAATACATTAAAAAAAAGGTCCAGATGGACATGATGAAAAATTATCTGAAAGCAAATTCAAGTATACAAAAAACTCTTCTGTATGTACTGGAGGTAAGTTGTTTAGGCCAGGCATTCACCCCAGCCTGGGTAAATAGCATGCAGCACTGTGAGATGTTTAAAAATCAGATCAAGGGACGCTTATTGCATGATGTCTATCTTGCTTTCCTATGCCAGTTTAAAAAGTATACCTATCAAACATTTCTGTCCACCCAGTACTCATGTGGATGCTGCTACACTACTTATAAAGACACATATATTTGCATAGTTTATTTTGTTAAATAATCCTGAAGGAAATCTGAATTCTAGTCCAAGCTGTGTAGTTTTGAGTTTAATTTTTCAGTGTTTCAGTTTTTCAGTTTATACAGAGGAAACAGAACTGATAATACATACCTGGAAGGTAGGTGCTTTTGTGCTATTTTAGAAGACTGTGTGATGCGTTTAGATACCTGTAAGCAAATATTCAGAAGTTACAGAATTTGAAGACTGGTGCATTTTTTTCCAATTTCCCTTTGTTAAAGTGTTATGAGGCTCAACACCAACTATTTCCTGACCTGTTGTGATGCAAACATGAGGTAGCTCCAGTGAAGTCAACATATTCAAAGTCAAGGCAGAAGCAGAGCTCTAGCTTAACAAACTGTATTGCTTGTTTCATATGAAAAGGTCCTGTGTCAGCCCTGTGTCAGGTCGCATTCTGTACAATACAGAAAACTCCATTTCTGAAATTTCCCAAGGGCAAGTCACCATCCCAAAGACCTTGACTGAAACATGGGACAAGGCCTACACATAAGACCAAGATGTTTCCAGACAGAATATCTGGTTGCTCTCTTGTTCCAGAACTCACACTGATTGCCACAAAATAGTTTGGTGAGACAACTGAAAATCTCTTTCTATTTTCCCGGTTTAGTTTTCAGCCGCATAAGTTCCTCAATCCAGCTTGCTATGCAACTGCACAACTGCTCTGACCAGCCCCAAACAGAGACAACAAGAAGACATTGTTGGGAAGGAAACTCAGGATGGCTTTATATGGTATCACAGCAATTTGTTCTCTTGCAAAGTTAAACAGAATTCTAGATGGATAGTCAAATGTATTCAGAGAGGTTTTTTCCATTGTTATTTCACGTCTAAGTTGTAAGTCTCCACCTTTTTGAAAAGCATTTTTAATTGTGTGGTGTTGCTGAACCCCTTGTTGATAAACACCTAGTAAGGGAGATAGTTTTCTACCAAAAACATTTCTGGATAGAAAATTAATAATATTTTCATTTCCTTCAACATTCTTTTGTCTTGCTGTGAAAACAGGAACATTTTTTTTTGGATATTTCTATTTTTGCCTTTCCCCATTTTTTTTTCATGTTCTTCCCCTCTTCCTCCTTAATGTCCTTTTCTTCTGTTTCGTCAGCAAAGGAGAGAGAATGGAAAAGACAAAGTATCCTTCTTTTTGTGGAAAAAAACCGTTATGAGGGTTATTACTTCTAATGAATATGTTGCTGTTTTCCTTCTGCAAATGGGCATTTTCTAGCTATTCTTATGTCTTGGTAAACAAGCAATTTAAAAAATCACTATCTGATCAGCTATTCCTGACATCTTAGTTGTGGAATACTTTCATAACCCTTCGAGGATGACTACACTGCTAATAAATGTGTTTCACTTACAGAAGCTGTGGGTGAAACCTCAGATGTATTTTCTTGTCTTTGCCTTCTACCCAATCCTCACACAAATTCTTGCTCCACACTGAAGAGTTCCTAGCAGCAAAGTTTCTTCCTTAAAATCAATGTAAGAATAAGTTACAATTCTTTTAATGATACATGCATTTAATCCTTATTACTACCCATCCTGGTGTTCATTATAAGGATTTTGGATTCAATAGCGTGTATGTCAACTGATGTGAGAATCTGTCCTGGAAATTCTAAATTCATTCCAATTTCAAAATAACCAACAAGAAGTGAGCTTTTTTTTGAAGTTCTTGTTTGATGAAGTGTTTGAAGGAAATGCATTCCCTCTGCCTCAGCTAAGCTATCATCATCCAGGGAGAAGTAAAGGACGAAAAAAACCAGCAAGCACACACTTTCAGAGGGCTGCACACTTCGCTGATGGTAGGATTTGGACACAGCACAAAGAAAGGGCATGAGGACCGAGAGTTTCCATTTACACAGGTCAGCCGTGTGTCAGGGAGCTGTTAAAGGCACTTTGTCTAGACTGTATGTTCTTTGATGAAGAAATTCTCTTTTTGCTATAAATATCTGTTCAGCACTTTGCTGTGGGTTTCTGACAGGGATTTCACCAAGATCACCACTTTCATATAAGACGCATATTCAGCTGAAAGACTCAGAACTATGGTCTTTTATGGCAGGAACCAAAGAAAGTCAAAGCTCTAAGAAGCACAAGGAAAACACAGCTAACTCACAAAGCACTTGATTTATAAGGATGGGAATACCACATCTGGACAGATGGCTCTGTTCTAAAACCCTTCTTTGGGTGCCACCACTGAGAGCCACTTCTAAAGCTCTGAGGATAGGGATAACATCTTAACGTTCACCAATGCCTTGTTGTAGGTTAGATAGATACATTTTGAAGACTCAAGATCCTGTCTTGTGAAAGGATAGAAAATATAAACACACTATCAGGAAGAGACTAAAAATAAAATGGGAACAGAACAGGAAGAAAAACAACAACAAGAAAGAAGAAAAGAAATAAAAGCTCATTGAAAGCGTTTTCCAGTATTTTACAAATTACAATCCCCAAAACATTTTTCAGTGGTGCTGCACATCCTTGCATGATGAATTCAAGATTATCACCAATAGGTTTCATTTTCTTATTTACCTTTTGTGATTCCCTTAGAAGTAGTCCACTGACCGTCAGGGTCCACTGGTAACTGCTGTGACAGTATAATTGTGATTTACTAAGAACTATGGGACAAATTTTCAAAGAGTAGGGCTGGAATTTCACTTTGTAAATGGAAGTAATAATATTCAAAGTAACACAATTATATCCAAACACGGCGTGCTTAGAAAATATGGAGACACGTAATTTCTTAATCGTTTGCTATAAATGCCTTTATACAGGAACAAGATCTTCCTACAAATAGTTCTCCTTAACTTTCATGCTAAGTCTGTGTCTGCCTGTCTTGTACTTGGCAGCATTATATACTTTTAAGTTAAAAACGGCCATATGATATGAGGCCATATCCTCAGCTGGAGTAAGTCAGCTCTGCTGAAGCAATAGACTTGTGTTGATGTACACCAGCTGAAGTTCTGGCCAATTTTTCAAAATAAAAGTGCTTTGAAGTGACCCAAACCACAGCTTCCTAACAACCCTGTACAGCAGATGAATGCAAATCTCACGTAACGCTGCAAGATCCTGATCTCGGATTTCAGTTGAAAATAGAGCCCTCACAAAAGTGATGTATTACGTTTCATTTTTATTGTCCGTGAGGAGGGTGCAGGTGAAGGGAAACAAAGGGCAGCAAGGGTCTGGGGCCAGAATCGATTCCTGAAACTGCCAAGACAACAAAGTTGTAGCTATCAGCTTACCTCCAGTTCATGCTGTCGCACACCATCCACACAACCCAGGTGAAGGTCACGTCTCTATCACTTGGCACTTCAGAGTCATTTACATTTATATGTAATTGTTTTTTGAGTGTGCATGTGTTCAGAGGAGCTGGATGGCCTGGGAATTGGTAATAGGATATCAGAGCCTGTCACCAAAAGGCCACTAGTTCAAAAACAGAGCAGTTGTTCAAGCAGCCAAAAGGTGCTAACTTTCTGATAGCTGCTCTGCGGCTGAGATGAAATGAGTTGATGATTTCAGCCTCGACATGTGTCTCTATCACAAAATGGGTCTGTCGCTGCAGCTGCCAGAAAGGACACCTTGTGGATATTGTCAACAGAAAGGTCAAGGACTGATGGTGTGAGTGTGCAGATGACCTCTTCCTCTCACCCCAAGCAGTCAGTTTTCCAGAAGGAGTCAGAGACATGTTGCTGGAACAGTGTGGGAAATGTCAGCCAGCTGCTGCCCTTGCTAGTCGCTTCTGGAGGTTAAAGCATGACATCAGACCTGTGGATGTTAAACCTCATGCCTTTCAGAATCATTTAAAAAGCCTGAATGAAGTGCTGTGAAGACAGTAATAAATAAACATGCAGAGAGACCTATAACAGGTTTCGAAAAAAAGCATTTGCAAAATCTATGGCTCAGTACACCTCTCTTACTAAATTTCGCTGACAATGCCAGCAGGTGCCTAGTGGCAGAATTACTGATTTGTATTTATTTTTTTCCCTAGCATCTATTTTACCGAGTGCTTTTCTTTTCCCCTAGCTCTGTAGGATTTATGCTCTTCACTAGCACCTGCTTCCCACCTAGGAAATAATAAGTGCTTCAGATCTGTCTGCCCCACAGAAGGATGGAGAAAGGGATGGAGGTCCAAGGCACCTGTACGGCTGCCAAGAACCTCAGTATCACAGAAAGCCATAATTGGGTTGCTTGCCCTTGGCAGCACAGAGTAAGGGGTAAAACCTCCCTCTGTGCTGCAGCAACAACCTGAGCCCAAGTCACCCTGCACTGAGCAGCCCCAGCAGAAGCCCAGGGGGGCAGGAGAAATGCAATTTGTCAGGGGTTTCCCTACTCTCCTGTCCTCCCAACACAGTGCAGACTCAGCTAGGAGCAGGTTCATCTCCACCTACGTATGGATGACAGTGCACATATTATTCACAGAGGGCATAGGCAGATCTTTAAATTACGTAGTTGAGGTGGCAAGACAGCCATCTAGCCATGACAACAGAGAGTTGAAAGCTGGGTAACTCCTGAAATATATACCCTATAACTTGTGATTGTTGTTACAGTCAGCTCTGAGTTACCTGTTGCTCTGGCTCTGCATTTATTGGTGCATAAGCTGAGTAGATAAAAGCTGGTGTGGATCTGTCTGTAGCAGTTGCAGTAATCTCTCTGGACTGAAGTGCACCTGTACTGGCAGAGATGGAGCTTTTATGTTATTGAGGTACTGTACTGGTTTCGTACAATGGGACAGAATTAATTTTCTTCCTAGTAGCTGGTACAGTGCTGTGTTTTGGGTTTAGTATGAGAATAATGTTGATAACACACTGAGGTTTCAGTTGTTGCTAAGTAGTGCTTTCTCTACATCAAGGTCTTTTCAGTTTCCCAGGCTCTGCCAGCAGGGAGGTGCAAAAGAAACTGGGCAGGAACACAGCCAGGACAGCTGACCTGAACTAACCAAAGAGATATTCCATACCATAGAACATCATGCCCTGTATATAAACTGTGGGAAGTTGGTCGGGAGGTACCCATGACTGCTCGGAGATGGGCTGGGCATCAGTCAGCAGATGGTGAGCAGTTGTATTGTGCATCACTTGGGGTTTTTTCTTGGGTTTTGTCCCTATCTCTCTCTTTGTTATCTCCCTTTTCA
>NW_009637802.1:20250-21620 GCF_000690535.1 Cariama cristata | reverse complement strand
GGGGACTGGTGGGAGCCAGCCAGATGGCGCGGCTGGTGGGTGCGGAGAGCCGCCTTCCCGCGCATCCCTGCAAACCGGGAAGAGGAGGGAGCCCAAACTCTCGTTCTCCCAGCCTCCCATTTCACTACAGGTACGCGTTGGCACTTGTGCATGTAAAAAAACCCATGGAGGCAGACATTCCAACATCTAGAGATCCTCTTGTTAGCATCACACCAGACCTTTTCCTTCCAGGAAGGTTTTCACTCCTGTAGTTGTTGTGAGCTTGTGATTGACATGTCTGAACAACTTCATTGTGGAGAGGATTTCATGGCATTCAGTGGAAGTTTCCACTTCTTTAGAGTTGCACAGAGAAGATTAACGTTGTGACTTCATCCCCTTGCCATTGTCACCCTGACTTAGAGTCATCTCATGTCTTTGATAAAACTTGCCCCAGTTAAAACCAAGCAAAGAAGATCCCACAATGCACACAACGAGCAAAACAACTCCCTGAAAAATACCCTGTTGCCTTCCAGGAAGAAGACCGTCATTTTTCATGGTATCACCCTTATATTAAAAATCGCATTGCATTGGGCAAAAAGAGTTGTCTTAATTGGGCGGGAGAGACAGGACACCCAATCTGGCACACAAACAGTAACAGTCGTAGTCCCTCGTTAGCTCATGATCTTAAGACACATTTGTTCCCCTAAGCGTCGCAGAGAGAATGTCGTATCTCCAGAGATTTCTCCTGTAGATTTTTCTTTCCATATGTTGAACCTGAATGCCCCAAACTTCTTCCAAAGAGGCAAAATCCTAACTTTTGTTCTAGTTTCCGCCTGTTATTCTTACTAAAGACATTATGCCTAGATTAAAACCTGTTTGAAAATAAGATGAGAAAAATGAGTCTAGGATTTGTGTGTTGAAGGAAGGAGACCTCAAATGAATCATTCTTAAGCCTGCGCTTAACCTAACCAGTTGGTCTAAGGAACAGTGTGTGTGAGGCATGGGAGGAAGGAAAATGGACAAATCCAGAGACGAGTAGCCAAGATCTTAGTACAGGTTAATCTGTGAGACCCCGAGAAACTGCCGATGGAGCAGTGATGTGCTGTGCTCGGACCAGGACTAATGTCCAGCACCCATCCCCGGTGCAGCGGTGCGCTGCACGGGACGGACTCGTCCCAAGACAGATGCCCTGGGGCAGGTGGGGAGGGCCATGGCGCTCTCCATGGAAGCCCCCCTTGGTGGCTGGGTTAGCAAAGCATCAAGGTTGCCTTCGCACACCGACTTGTTTGTCATTTTGTAGACCAACCTCCCCCGTTTCCCAGCCGGTCTTCTCCATAAATCTGGGATTGCCCATGCAGATTTCTCTGCACTTTCCTTAAACTGTCCCTGCT
>NW_009637802.1:19939-20237 GCF_000690535.1 Cariama cristata | reverse complement strand
AACAGCTTCATCGCTGCTCCATGGATCGTCGGGAAGGAGGCTCCCGTGTCTGCACCCTCAAGGTTACGCGTGGATGAAAGGGCTGTGGGTGCCGTCTGGGCTGTTGGCAGCACTCGCCCTTTATCGCTCGACATTAATGGTTTATGGCAATTGGAAGCAAGTGATGAAAGGGAAACTGCTCTGGTTGCGGAGAGCCTTTGAATGACCCTCTTCGTTTCCCAGCACAAGATAACAAAACCAGCTCCTCCAGAGAATGCCAGGGCCATTTGGCCAGCTCAAAGAGATTCTGGGGGAGCAC
>NW_009637802.1:18326-19820 GCF_000690535.1 Cariama cristata | reverse complement strand
CCCCCCCGCCCCCACCCCCCCCTGCCACTAATCCAAAGCCTTATTCTTACCCCTAAGTTTTAACAACAGGAAGCCTTTTGTTTAAAAAAGGGAAAGAAAGGGAAGTGGGGGCTCGTCTGGCTTGGGAGAGTCCGGTTTTGTGCCTACCTTATTATGTGCTAATTGGGATTTTAACAAAGATTGTCCCGTCACGTGCAGGTGGCCAGTGACGACGTGGCTGCGACTGAAGAGCGAGTCTTGACATAAGGAGAGTCCGGGAGCTCGCTGGGAGCCGGCTCTGGCTGTCTGATCTTCTGCATGCCCGTCTGGCGCCCCATGAATAATTAATAAATTAATGATACACCTCGCTGCCCTACGTTAAAAATACAAGGGCAGCTTGCAGCTGAAACCTGCTGCCGTGCAAAAAAAAAAAAGCTGGCGGGGTGCTTGGGTTCGTCACTGCGGGGTGGCGTGGGGAAAGCTGGCTCTGGACGGGGGTGTTTCGTGGGGAAGGGTGCGGGGGACCCTGCCAAATTTTGCAGCACCCTTGGTCTGCAAGGGAGATTAAACCCTGTTAATGTGATCCGGCTGTGTAGGTGGGACCGGGCTCTATTTAAACCACGGTCCTTGGTCACGGAGATGTTTGCCGAGCCAGGAAGCTGGCGTGCGTGGTGTGGAGGTAGGGTTTGGTCCCATCCGTGGGCGACTCTGCCAGTGGAGCGGTTCCCTACGGTGGGCTTTCTTGGGTTTGTAATTGCTTTTCAGGGAAATGACCAATCTGACAGCAACCAAATTTGGGCCAGCGGACTTCTAATAGGGGGTTGGTCAGGTTTTCCCTTTCGGTTTGCCGAAACTGCTCCGTCAGGAGTTACCGTGCTCCCTCGCAGCGGTTTTTCAGGTCCTATTCAGGGAAATATAAAAACCAGCCAACGATCTAAAAAAGCTGATACTAGAAAATTATTGCATGCCAAAAAGAGAGAACTTGGTTAAGGCTGCAGTCAGGTACACGACACATTAGAAATGCTGCTTCGGCTTGCGTGGGCAGCCCCATCTCAGCGCCTTTGTGCGTGATGGTGGCTTTCACACCGTGGTCGTGAGCCGTGTCTCTGTAGGAGCCCCAGCTCATCCGGGCTCGGTCGATGTTTGCCGAGCCCCTGGCTCACGTACAGCACGAGCTGGAGGGTAAATGCAACAGAGGCGCACGGGGAGAAAAAGGAAGATCTCCTCCCGGCAGTTTCATCCCCTCTGAGTTTGCTGCAGGCATCTCCTTTCCTGCAAAAGCAGACACCTAGCATGGAAAATTTCAGCTTAGGCACCTGAGGTCTGGCAGAATTACAAGCAACAAAACCCAAAGTCTTATAACAGGATGCTTCAAGCAATCCCTACAGCAGGCAGCACTCCAAGCCACCGCTCCGCGACCTTAAAGCACCGCACCATGGGCTCAGCACCCTGGTAGGGTCACCGACTCACCGGCTGTGTGCAACCCAAAAGGGAACACGCAGGGGCTGTTCCTGC
>NW_009637802.1:12373-18315 GCF_000690535.1 Cariama cristata | reverse complement strand
ACCCTGCCCCGGCAAAGCGTGTTTAACCGCGCTGGACCGGGTGGCATTTGAAATGCAAGCCAGGCTGAGGGGGGTTTGAGGGGCTGCAGCGCTCGGCTCTGAGCAGCTCTTGCTGTAGGGTCTTGTTAGCGGCGAGCTCTGCGCTGGGAAGCCTTTGCCCAAGGTGGTGTGAAATCCTCCGTCCTCTCCCGACGTGCCAGGCATATAAACACGACGTTCCCCCTGGTCCCTGCAGAAGCCTGCTGCATCGCAGGGGGAAAAGGTTTAATGAAAAATTTAAAGGCCGGCGTCTTAAAATAAATTCCAATCCTGGCTGAAATTTCACAGCGGCTGCTAAATGTCTCTCGCTCTAGGACTTGTGTGCGGGAAGCGAAACAATTGCTCCCTTCCAAGAGAAAAAAAATGGGCCTTGCTCCCTCGCTGGGCTGGTGAGAGATGAAGCCAGCTCTACCAGAGGGGTGGGAGGTGATGGATGTAATTAAAAGCCCAGAGGGAGGGAGGGAGGAGGGAGAGAGGGAAGAACAATAAATGGAGGCAGCTTATCTTGCGGCTGAAAGCTGATCTTCATGGACATGTAACATATGGTATTTTCAATAATGGATAAACAGTTTAAAGGGGACCTGCAAATGTTGTCTTTTAATGAGCTAGCAGCAGGGTTATGTACTGAATACCCTCAACTCACCTTTTATCTTGCTCCCAGGTGCCCCCAGTTGTGGCCAGCCGGGCTCCCGCTGGGCTCCGAAGCCCCAGCACACACTATGTCGTGGCACAGCTGCCACCGACCCAGCCCGCCGGGGTCGAGGGGGTAAATATAATTACCCAAGCTGGACTTTGGCCAGGACAGCAGGGCTAGTTCCCTTACTCTTGCAAAAAAAAACCCAAAACTGCCGTGGGATCTTTAATTACCACCACAGGTCAAGACCCTTGGTTTTACCAGCACATTTCATCTCTAAGACAGCATTGCTGGCAGCCCAGGGGCCCACAGCCGCGGCGTTAACCTCGGAGCACCGAATTGTGCCTATTTTACAGGTGCCACCTCTTGAAAATAGATGGAAGCAGCAAACGAGCATTTATCTCACGAGCAGGTTTCGGGCAGCTGTTTTGCACATCCCCAGAGGAGACGGGATGGAGGGGAATGCCCTAGGGCAGCCTCCGAAACAGCCCCGGAGCCCTTACGGCTGCGCCCGCTCCTCGGAGCTGCTCTCTGGGACCGGGACCAAAGATCTGTGGGCATAAAGGAAACTCTCGTCCCACAAAAAAGTTGCATCTGGAGATCAGTCTCCAGAAGCTCCTGCCTTCGCTGTGGGACCTCAGGAAATGCCGAGCAGCTGGAGCCTGTATTTCCCCTATAAGCCATGCCCAGATAAAAAAACCAAACGGGAAGACTTGAAGAGGCAAGTTGAGGTCTTGACTCCACCTGCACCTTGCGGGCTGAAGCAGAGCTCAGGAAACTTGGAGACACTTGGCAGAGACACGTTCAGCCCTGCAAGTACTCTTCCAGTGATGGGATTTCATTTAAACTCTGGGTTCATTTCTTTTTTCTCTCCCCTGGGAAATAGTCGGCAGTGCCTGTCCGGCATACGCCTTGAAAGCCGGGCTCAGCGGTGGCCATGTAGGAGGGAGTTAGGAAAGCTTTTCCCTGGGCGGCTTTCCCTATGTTCCCACAGGCAGCCTGGGAAGGGGAGATCCCAGTCACCTCCTTGCTGCGTTCGCCGCAAAGCAAAGGGACAATCGAGCTTCTGTTTCCTCAGAATTGCAAAGAGAAGGACAAGTTGGAAATGTAACCCGCCCCAGTCCAGATGAGAAGGCAGCTGGCTGGGTAGCGGTGGTGATGATGATGGTGATGGTGATGGGGGGGGGGCACATCACCTGCGCTGGTTGCTGTACTGGGAGCGGTGGGCGAAATGGGGCAACCAGCGTGTGTGGGTTTGGAAACTCCTCCGTCCGCACCGCTGACAGGTCTTGCCTCTGTAAGACAATATCTGTGTTTTAAATCACTCTTAGGCCTCAGCTGGATTAGGTTTGAGCTACCAGCTACAGCCAACTGGGAGGATGCAGTGCCGGGTTTATCTCCAGTGCTTCACAGGCTAATAGCACGCTTCCAGAGGGTTAAACTGAATCCACTTTCAAGGCTAAGCTTTCGGCTGGCATAAATCTGTGTGGATCCTTCAGAGCTCTGGTGCTTTACATTAGCTCAGGCTCCAGGCAGCCATGCTCTCTTTTCATGCTGTAATCTCCGCACGTGCTTATGCTTGGAATTATCTTCTTCATCCTCTGACATCCTCCCACACCTACCGACAGCCCTCTCGCATCCGCAGCCGCCCAGGTTTCATGTTTGTGTTAGCTTCTGCTGGACCACCGTTGAGCATGCCCTTTTCCTTGGGAAAGCTAAACGGCGCCGGAGCTCATCCCACGGTGACAGGGGCATGGGAATAAGGCTGGAGACCTCTCTCCGAGTCACCTGAGAGGAACACAAAATTTGCTTTTAAGAAGTGGCCGTCATGCAGGCGAGGTTCAGAGCTTTTGTTTAATACCCCCCTACGAGTCAGCTTTTCTTAGCCCCTGAGAGCAAATGTGGGAGAGAAACTGAGCTTGGGTAACGCTGGTGCTGAGCAAACCGCAGGGCAGGACATGATCCCGTAGTCCAGGCTCCTCTGAACCCAGAGCTGGGCTCCTCCTGCAACGCCTGAAAACCCCTTTTTCCATCTGCTGGCACGTTTCCTTGCCTGGGTCCAGACCCTTCCCATCTTTCAGGCAAAGCCCTAGGAGTCTGGGGCATTTTTAGTTAACTGAAAATATACATGTGTTTTGGGAGCCATCTCCTTTTGTACCAGCTCATTAGGGGAAATAAATGGCCCCTGACCATCTGTCATCTTTGCGCAGGTACCTGGCAGAGAGGGGTGGGAAAAGGCACGGAGGATCCTTAATCCGCTCCGGCTTCAGGAAAGTGAACGGTGCTTCCCACAATATAATTACAGCAGTCCTGCTGGAAAAGTGACAGACCTAGTGAGTGGAAATAGATGAATGTAATTAAAATCCCAGGGAGAGAGCGATGGAGACGGAGACACGGAGAAGAGCAGCGGAGGGAGAAAGAGTGGTGGAGGGCGAGGAACCGAATAACAGGAGGCGGCTGCTCTTCAGGAGAGGGGCCTTCTGCTGATTTCACTAATGAAGAAAAAGCACAGAAACGTATTATTGATAAATTCTTGTCTTTTCCTCTCTTCCACCTGCCTTTTTAAAAAATTCTCTGGATTTAATGCCTGAAGGACATGTATAACCATCCAGTCTGACCTGATACGTAAACCCAGCCCCAGTGGGCTTTGCACCCACACGTGGGGTTTTGCTCTCCCAAGCTCCGTGCCACTGCCTGTGGATTAAAGAAACTTTTGTCCTCTGAGCATCCCTGGTTTAAGAAGCTACTGGTGTCAGGTGATGAGCTGCAAGAAGTCAGCAGGAGACGCCTCGCAAATTCTTCCAGTGGCATGCGTATGAGGAGAGGCTGGGGTCAGGCACCGCTTCATAGGCATGAGAGCAAAGCGCTTGGGAACGCGGGGCAGGAATTTTTCAGCAGAAAGCAGCTTTGCTGGAATTGGCCCCCCACAAAGCAGAAACCCAGCCACTTTCAGAAGGGTTCTGGCAGCAGCAACAGCTTTAGACCTTCCCTTCTCACACTGCCCCACGTCTCTCCTCACCCTTTGACAACCACAGGAGCAGCGAGCCCACTTCTCTGCAGGTCTTCCCCTTGCTCTCGGTCCAATTGGTACCCCACGTCCCTATCCCTGCTCTCTGGTAGCAAGAGCTGGCCATCTTCCCATCCTTAGGAAGCCGAAAGTCACCTTCGCCTGCCTTGCAGCAGGCTGGCTCCAGCCCTTGCCACCATTAACTGTGCAGGGATGCTAAAGGAGGGGAGCTGGTGGTGACTGCTGGCTGCAAAAGCCAAGGCAAGATTTGAAAAGCTGCCTCAGCTTGCCAAGTGATCGGCTGGAGACAGAAACCTGAGGGAACTCATTTATTGAGGGGTCCTTTTAAAGCTCTTAGGGCTGGCATACAAACCCCGCAGCCCCAGGATCCCGAGTGCTGCTGGAAAGCTTGGTGTGTCCTTAGCAGAGCCAGGCAGTTGAGCTGCTTGGCGCTGGGCTCCTGCATGCTTCTGCTTTAAAGCAGCCCTCTGAAGCACTGTAATTGTATTGATCAGGAATGGTTGTTTCCCCCTCTTCTTTCCTCTTAAAAATGCCTTTTTTTCTTCCTGCCGTCTCTTTGATGTCTTTTAATTACCTTTCCCCTCCTCCACATCCCCCTTTTAGAGAACTCTGAATAGGTGGGCGAGGTTTATTTATTGGCTTTGCTATGGATGAGGCTGGGTGTTGAACAGCCTCTTCCTTGGGTAAGTCGTCTTCAGGGGAATAATGCAATAACAGGGGCCGGGGCTGCTTTCTTGGGAGAGGCTGAAAAGCCTCCTTTCTGCTCCGTACAGCCCTTGTGTTGGGCCACGAACCCCACAGCAGCCCCTGGCCTGGAGCTGGGGTAGTTTCCTGGGATGCTCCAAGGAGGAGGAGGAGGCTGTGATGGATAAAGTGGCTGTCACAGAGCATCCTGCTCCCATCACGGGAGCGACCGGGCTGTCTCCCAGCCACCCCCCAGTTTGGTTTTTGGGAAGATTGGGCTCCGTGCAGGGAGGGAGGGAAAGGGGAGGGGGTTTGGGTCCCTGTCTTGAGGAGATCTTCACCTCCCTGTGACACGGACCGAGGCTGGCTTGGCGTGGGTCAGGCCTGGGATTAGCAGCTCCCCGTACTCAGCACAAGCGTTTTGTCCCTCCATTAGCATCAGCCTCTCTCCGGAGAGAAGCACTTGGTCCCCATCCCCCTCCTCCACCCTCCCCTCAGTCGGGATGGATGGGAAATTTGAGGAATGTTCAGATTTTACTCATTAGCCCAACCTCCTGCTGGCCCCGGTTTAAAACAACCTGCAGGGGCTTCCCTTGATCGGTGATGTATGATGGCAGCGATGGGGCAAGCCAGACATTGAGCCTGGCTGGAGTCGGACTGCCTCACATTTCACTGCTAACTTGTCTTCTGCGACTGGACATAATTTAGTCTAATTGTCTTCATGTGGGTTTCTTTCATCATGGCCACAATCTGGTTTAGCCGGCGGCTAACAAGGACATTTCAATGGGTGTCGGGCTAGTCCATCTCTGCTGCTTCTTTCTCTTTCAGTTTCCCGGGGCAGGGCTGGTAGCAGCTCTCTGGAGGAGAAAAGAGATAACTTTTCAGAAGAGCTGGGCTGAGCACCCAAGAAATCAGGGATGGGAGAGGGACCGTGTTTGTCTCTGCATGAGCGCTGGTATAGAACCCCCAACTGATCCTGCTTCATCGCTCACGTCCCGCTCTCAGGGAGCAGGGAGGGAAAACCAGCCCTACCTTTTGCCTAGCTGGGAGTAGTTGCAAACGTGCAAATCCTAAACCCTGGCCAGAAGGATAAGAAACTGCCGTTAGTGTCCTTCCTTGCTGCTGCCGGAGACAGTGAGCCGCAGAATTAGGTAAGCCACAGTCAGAGGTCTTTCCTTGGAGCCCTCTGCTCCCAGCCAGCACGGAGCGGACTTGCCAAGCGCTCCCTCTGCTCTCCAGCGATGGCACGCAGGTCATGGTAATTGCTGCTGCGGTTGTCCGGCGAACCTCTGGAGGCCAAGTTAAGCCTCAAGTCCCAGCAATTATCAGACCTCTCAGGAGTTTTAGTTTGCAAAGACAAGTTCCCCCAGAAGCCGAGAGGCTGCCGGCTCCGTGCCCTGCAGACCTGAGGTTTAGCCGTGGCACCAGGCAGAGCACCGAGGTGTGATGCACGCACAGCCTGGCTTCAGCCATCGGCTCTTCCAGCAAGGGCATCCGTGGCAGCTGCCCTTGCTGATCCTCCCGGCGGGCGTACCAGCCGCGACCGGGATCCCGAGA
>NW_009637802.1:9505-12273 GCF_000690535.1 Cariama cristata | reverse complement strand
CTCCACCATCCGCTCGGGAGCTGCTCGGCTGTGGAAGCGGAGGGCTCTGGGCTTTGGGAGGGACCGTGCAGCCACCCAGCCAGAATTCTCCTGCCCTTTTGTGCGAGATGTTTGGGTTCGGGGTTTTGTTGTTGTTGTTGGGAGGGTTGTCGCTTTGGTTTTCTTGGAAGCACGTCCCTAGATTTTGACGGGAAGAAGCTGGCGTTTCATGAAAGCCTCTCCCTCATTATTTAATGTTAAAGCACTTCAATTAGTTTCATTTGATTTACTTTGATGCTTTTGTTCCCCGAGGTTTCCAGCACACAGGGCTGCTCCACCTCTCGGTGGCTGCTCCACTTTGATCTCGCCAGCGCTGCTAAGGGCCTCCTGCCACTCCCCAGGCACTCGGGACAGAAGCATCCACACACGGCAAAACCCGGTCCCGGCTCGCGCACCAGCGGGGCTGCAGCTCTGGCTGCTCCGCTTCCCCCCATCCTGTCGTCACCCCCATCTGTTCCAAAACCAATATTGACTCGGGAGTGGGGGAGCCCCCTGCCAGGCTGTTTTAATCAAAGCTTTCCCCAGCAAATGAAGTTTTTTACAAGAAGGTCTCCAGGTGCTCTGGCTAGGGGAGGAGGACACAATGGCCAGCCCGGCAGGGGCTTGCTGCTATGGCAAAGAAGGGGAGCTGGAGGGGCCGGGAACCCCGGGTGAACTCCTAGGGCTAGGCGGTATCTACAGGAGCCAGACAGCGGTTTGAACACAGAGCCAAAACATTTAACATTTGCAAACCAATTAAGAAGGGGAGAGAGGCAGGGAGGGGAGGTTGAGGCATTTCAGCACAGAAACTTGTTCTCATGGGAATGCTGCGGCAAAGCCCGCTCTGTGTGACAGATGCCCTGGACCAGAGTCCCCCCAGGTTCACCATAAAGCCTTCCCTTTCCCATTCCCGCTCCCCATAGCTTCCAAAAGCTGTTGTTTACCTAGTTTCTCCTTCTTGCCGAGGGTGAGCAGCAAGGTTTGGGCCTCTAGAGACTTTCCATAATGATTTGCAGAAGCGTTAATACGACATTGGGAATAACCACGAACTCAAAGCAGCTGACTCCAAGGGCCAGAGCAGAGGAAAAAGTGGGCAAATATGGGAAAAACTCTTCTGCCTCCTCTCAGGCATTGTGCCGGTGACTGCTCTCTTGTCCGAGGTCTCGGTAATGGTTGTAGCCGTGTCCAGCTAAGGCTAGAATAGGAAGCAAATCAGGTTGGCAACATGAATGCAAGTGAGGGATGTGTTGCCATACTGACTCGGAAGTGGGAATGGTTGGGAAGACCACTTGGGTTATGTCCAGCCAGACCCTGCCTGGGCCAGGTACCGTATGCCTGCGGCAGTGGCAAATTTAGGACTTGCTCCTGACACTTTCCCTTCCACTGCATGCCTTGAGAGGACACAGGGACATCTGTCCTCCTCCCAGCAACCTGCCGACCTGCTTGGGGATGGCAAATCTCAGCCCTACACTTACGGATGATACCACAGCATAGTAAATCCACGGCCATCTACATCATCCCTTTGCACGCCCCGGAGGAAGCCGGGGTGCGGGACACAGCGGTGAACACGTCAGATGAGACATAACGCCAGAGAAGTGGAGAGACAGCTTAGTGCTTTTTGGGTGCTCTTCTGCGAACGGGGAAAAAATACTAGGAATCAGTTAAAAATGCATCTGTTGAAAACAAATAAACAGCTCAGAACAATGGGCGAGGAGAAGGAGAAGGGCTGGCTCAGGGAGGGCAGACAGACCCACAGAATGAAAGATTATACACTGAAAAGTAGTATTTAAAAACGAAGCGCAATCTTTACATCACTTTTCAACTGCTTGGGACATTTTCCCTGCCATGGAGGTCGCTGCCCGAAGGCGATTTTAGGTCGGGGCAGCGTAAGTAGGGGTTTGTGGTCAGAAGCTCAGCGCTTTGGCGGTAATTGTAAAACGCTACCAGGCTTCCCAGTAAACGAAGCGCCTTTTATTTTCCCGCTTTAAAGGGAATGTAATTAGTTTAAAACCAGCAGCAGGGAAGCACTACAGCTCCTTTTCCAGGGACAATGGCAAAATAAGTGTATCAACGCCCTGGCCAGCATATTTCGGTTTCCTGATGAGACCAGCTATTGCCTGGAGCCTCTCTTTTCCCCTGAGAACTACCCCAGGCTGCTCTAAATTGTGAACTTTTATTACCAAGCTGGGGGCTCGGCGGGAGGGGGACACGGCAAGCTGCCCGGCTCCGGCTCCCCAGGAGTCCTCACGCAATCACCCACGGGTGCCTGCCCTGCAGGGAATCGCAGCCAGAAGCACCGACTTCTCGGGACCCCAGCTCCATCTCGGGGACTCCACATCTGCAGGAAGGCTCAAAAATTTTTGGCCAAGCTTTCCAGCCGTCTTTCTGTTACCTGCCCCAGTGCGTATCTGCTTGACCTGCATGTGGGGACATCACGAATGGGTTGGTTCGCCCAACACCCCCACGAGGAAAGCAGACGGCCATCGTTTCCTTTGGCATCCACTGACCAATATTTGCCGGTTTCTGAAACAAATTTTCTGGAGAAAATAAAGCGAACAATATCTCGGGACCGAGGAGAACCAAAAGCTTTCCAACCACAACTTTTGTCCCTCTCATGAGACTGAGCCTTGTGTCGGCTCCAGTGCTGCTGAGGGGGGGCAAACGTTGCACCGAGCTTTCTGCATTTGCCTCCTCATTTTGGGGGGGGGGACACGCACACACACCATATTACATCGCTCCCTCCGGTCGCT
>NW_009637802.1:8727-9470 GCF_000690535.1 Cariama cristata | reverse complement strand
CCTGCCGCTGGGCTGGCCTGTCACCGGATTGCGGCATGGGTTCCTCCGGGATGGCTCTCCCGGTGCCCACATTTTCCAGGGAGGGGAAGCTCCCTGTTCCCTGGGCAGGCTGGAGGGGCTGGGGCTGCTCCCTCCTCCCTTGCCTAAAGCAGGAGGCATCGGTCCCGGTCCCATCCCACCAGGGATGTGCCTCCATCCCAGCCAGCCTGGGGGACACATTATTATTTCCCCGTTGATAGGGTTCAGTGGGACTGAAAGAGCTACACGCCCTCTGGTAATTTGTAGTTTGTCGATGCTGAGCTGACATTTAACTGAACCCAGGGCAGCAGCAGGCAGTGAGGAGCGAGGAATCGCTCCGCTATTGTAATACCCGAGACACGAGGAGCTTGGCTAATAGGGGACATTCTTTCCTCCCAGGACTTCCTCCACGACTTTAATGCATTCAGGATCAGCCTTGGTTATTTGGACTCGTTAATGGCAGCATTTGGGTGACTGTCTCCCCCATTTCCCTAGCATGAATATTATCCCTATTTTGTTCTGCATTGTTCACAACCGGGGTGGGGGGGGGCACAATTAATTAGAGCAGAAAGGACTTTATTCAGCTGGAATTCCTTCCACGGCTGCACCACTGAGAAGAAATTCGCAGTTCACACATTGCAATTGGCCTTTTCGGTGGACACAGGGTTTGGACCACAGTCACCTCTGAAGGATGCGAGGGAGCCTGCACGGGGGTATCACCGGGG
>NW_009637802.1:0-8716 GCF_000690535.1 Cariama cristata | reverse complement strand
GCACTGCAGAAAGGCCAGGGCTTCTGGGAGACCGGAGCTTATCCGGAGAAACCTCAAAGTGGCAACTAACCACCAACCTAAGCACTTAAATTCACGTCTGCTCCTAATTTAGGATTACTGCCTTCACCACCTTTTCCTAACTGCTGTTTGTTTGCGTGTCCAGGCAGGGAAGTGGTAAATGGACAGGCTCGAACCTTGGTCCTGATGTTCACTTGCTTATCTGCCAGGCTGGTTGTTTCAGTAAAATGGCGAAAAGAGCACGTCTTGGAGCAGGTCGGGGCATGTGGGAGCAGTGGCCTTTCTGGAGTGAACATCTGGGAACTCTGCAACCTGGCCCGGGCTCGGCTCTGACATCCATCTTTGCTGGAAACCCAGACTTTCAAGGGCTGAGCAAAAGTGATTTGCTGATTTCTGTTGCTGCTGCGTTTCTTGCTTTAATTGCTGCCATTAGCAGGGCTTGGGTGGCTGTAGCCCTGGCACGATGCTGTCGATCAGGTGGCCGGGTGGAGGGAGATGTGGAGACTGATGGAGGTCAGGGATTCTCTGACTCAGAGGCGAAACAGTTTCATTCATTGGGCAGTGAATGCTAATTGCTGATTAAAAACTGGTACCTGAGGTTCACCTCTTCCCAGAGGACACACCAGTAAAACTGCAGCTATTGTGAATGTTGCAGCACACATTCCTCACCATGAAATACAGAGATCTAGAGCCATTATTTTCCATCAGCTCCATGCTGCAAACTATTTCCCAGATGGAGGACTAAACGGATCAGCTTCCCTGTTCTCTGCAAGACGTGACTAACGATATCTGCCTTGGGGGAGGTTCAAGGTTTCTTTTGAGATGCTCAGTATTGATTAGGAGGTGGAGCGCGATGGGCCTTATCTGAGCTTTGGGAGCTTCCATCATGGTGAAGCAGACCACCACCCTTGAAACAAATGCTTCATCCAAGAAGTGTTAGGAAGGAATGGGCAGAGAACTTAGAGATGCCTGGGGGTGCTGAGCCACACTGGGAAATGCTGGAGTTGTTTGAAGCGTGGGAGCAGCCCTTGGATGGTGCCCAGAGGCACAACTGGCTCTGTGCTCCTGGGATTGCTGGTCCGGTGGCAGCTGCCTCATCCACAAAGTCTGATTATCCTCTCATGGGGACGTCAAGTTGAAACGTAGCTCCTTTCTGCTTGTTAACTGCAGGATTCAGGCGGTGTGAGAGCATGGAGCCTTCCACGCTGCGATAGCCAGATCAGCCAAGGTCACCAGAAGCCAGATGCTGCTGCCATCTGATGTCTGTTTTAAGGGTGCTCAAAACAGAGTCATCTCATCTTGCTCTGTTCACGCAAAATAAATTCAACCTGCAGCCTGTTTTGCTCTCTCAGCAGTCACTGGAAAGTAGCCCAAGGACTGGACCTGTTATAGAGAGTGGAGTCCTGAGAGGTTTTTCTGCAGCGGAGCAGCAGCAGCTTAACTGAGATGGAGTCTGTGGTAGTTCCTTTTCCTTTTCCCTTCTCCCCTTTTCCTTTTCTTTTTCCCTTTTCCCATTTTCTTTTTCCTTTTCCTTCCTTTTGTTCATGATAACCACTCTGCAGACAGACAATCCCCAGCTGCTCTCCCTGCTATACAAAAGCGTTGCGCTCTTTGCTAATGACGTCTGCCCTGGGATGCTGAATGCAAAACTAACTCCCCCAAAATCTGGTTTGCATTTCCCAAATTTTATCAGGCATGAATTCTTTGAGGTTTTTAAAGACTCCTCTCCTAATGGCAGCCGTGGCTTTTGGGCTGCAATGTTCGGTTACCAGATCCTGGGGGCCCTGTGATGTTCAGTCCATGCTATGCAATCTATACAGTTTGTTGCTCCTGTGCCTTTCCCAACTCGAAGGCTTGGGAACAAGGAGTTCGCCTTCCCCAGCCCTTTCGGAGCGTTGATCCAAGCCCCTGCTCGGCGGCACGGGGAGGACCACCATTACATCTGCCTGCAGCAGGGCTCAGCTCCTCACTCCGTGACCCTCAGCCCAGCATCCCGTCTCCGACTGCGGCTGTTACCGATGGGGCCTCCGAGGTATCTCAGCAAAGCCGTAAATGACCTGTTCATCAGGGTGTGAGTTAATGTGGGAGATGAGCTTGGTCCTTCAGGCTTTGCGGTCTCCAGGCCTGTGTTTGAACCCTGCAATCATCTCTTTGCAACACCCCACACCCCCAGTCTCCCAGGCTACACATAGAGGTGTTCACAAGGTCCCCAGGGACACCACGCACGCCCGCCCTGCCCATTGCAATGACTTGGCTACTGGGGTGGAGGGGTGCGGCAGTCACAAAAAGGTTAATTTTCGGAGAGGACAACGAACCCAGGGTGTTCAGACAAGCCAGGCTGGCTCTGTCCTTGTGCTACAGATTTGCTCCAGCGGGCATGAAACTAGAAAGAAGTGATTCAGCTGCTGACCTGCAAGGCAGCCCCGTGGGGCTTGACGGGTTTTGTTGGAGAGGAGGACATGTTCCTGCTTGTGAGCTTCCAGCGCTGATCTCACCAAGGTGCAGGTTAGCAGTGGCAAACCCTGGCTGACCCAGCTGGGAAGGGAAGGGGGTCTGCAAAGAGCTCTCTCAGGAGCTGTGTCCTTTCTGGGGAGAACAAAGAGACCCCCTGGCTGAGCCCAAGGGAGCTTCGAGGGGTTTGGCTCGTGGCTTCCACAGCAGAAGTTCACAGAGGCCACTTTGGGAGGTAAAACCCATTTTCCCAGCTGAGGTTCAACGTGGGGTGAGAGGTGCCGACTGCCAGCGCTTTCTCAAGCCCCCTTTAGCCATCCCCTTGGGTCTCTGTTACCAAAAATCCCTTTGGCATCATCTCCTTGTAGCTGCAGCTCCACAACCCCTGCGCTCACCATCCCGTGTGGGGCCGGACAGAAAAGACAAGAGGGAGCACAATAATTGCATATCGATCAGGACTCTTTTCAGAATTGGTACTTTGAGGTAGTACTACCACACGTGGCAGGGATGATGAAGACGTGCCAGCCATCCTACCTGGAGCGTGCAAGAGTATGTGGGCACACAGGCTGCACGGCTGGGGAGTGCGGAGCGGAGTCATGGGGCTGGGGGGGCCCTGGCCGGGTACCTCCTGCTAGGATGCTTCTCTCCACCAGAAATGCATTAAGAAGAAATTGAATTTGGCTAATGATCATTCCTCTGATCGATGAGATGAAATTTGATAAGGAAACGGCAAGAATGTGCTCAGCACATGCAAAAACCCATCTTCGGATCTTGCCCTTTGGGAATAAGGGCAGGAGGGATGGGGCTGTGAATATCAGCCTTCCTGGAAGGTTTTTCTTGCCGATGTCTGCCCACGGCATCCCAGGGGAGTTTCCAAGCCGGTTGCATCTCAGCAGCCACAGAGCCACCATGCAGGCAGGCCGCGGAAGGGCATCAGAGGCTGGCTGGTTTCAGCAGGGTGAGGTCCAGAGAGAAGCATTGCCCCCTGTAAGAAGAACCATTTTCCCAGCAAACCTGCTCCTGACTGCGAGTCGGACAGTTGCTATCCAAACTGGAGTACTTTCAGACCACTCGGCTTATCCTGGAGCAGTGCCGTTTTTATGTGAGGGTACCTGAGACGGGTCTGTGCTTTCATCAGCTCAAGGATTTCTGCATGTATCTCTCACTACTGAACAGGCAAAACCCTGCAGGCAAAGGGCAGCCAGCCACAGGACAAACATCCAGCCCTTTCACCAGCGAGCAGCACCGCGTGTAGAAAGGACGTGCAAGAAGAGTCGAGACCCTCTGAGATGCTCTAAAGGGCTGAGAACGTGTTGTGGAGCTGCTCTGCCTTCACTCTGTGATAAATGTCAAGCAGGGACACATACAACATCCCTGCCTTCACTGCACAAATGGAAAGAGGGAGGTGGCTGTTTCATCCCCTGGCGCCTGTGCTGCAGCTTGAAATATGGGCTCGTGTCAGCATCCATTTCGAAATGTCTCCGTCAGGCAGGCACGCTCCCCTCGGATGCGTGGTGGTGGCAGGCAGCACACCACAACTGCGATAAATAAAATTTACTCATTTACTGAAATGGGGGCAATCTACACTGAAACAGGCTGTGGGAAGCGTGCCCTCCTCCCGACGCACCCAGTGAGTCACTGCAGCTCCCTGAAGTATCAAGATCTGGAAAGCACCCAAGACAACAATCAACCAAATCGGGTCTCGGTGATAACGCTGCATTATCGGGCTCCATCCAGCTGCTGAGTCAGCCCTATCCACCCTCCCAGCCTGGCAGGCAACCAGTGATGGGGCTGCTGCCGGAGCGATACAGGATCAGGGCCCCTTCCCACCCCGTGCAGCTTCCTCAGGAGCTGATAATCCCCCCGGCTGCAGTCGTCTGCTCTGTGCACCCACGCAGATGGGTGGCGAGTGCCAGCGCTGAGGGTGCCATCGAGGACCTGTGGGATTCATTTGCTGGCAGATGTGCCGATGGACCAAGCCAGAGCCTGGCTGTTCTCACCCCCTTGCACGTGCGCAGCTTTCTGCTGGCCTGCCGGGGCTGTGAATCCATTGATCGCTTTGGTCATCAGCTGGTGGCTGCCTTTGGTGGCTCTGTGCCTGCATCCTCAGCTGAGCATCTGGTCCTTTGATCCCACCAGCTACTGGGATCCGGAGAGGATGGGAGCTGGCTGCACCAGGCAGGATGCTCGGCCACGGTGCAGGCAGCCTGGGCTCCACTTTCCCACGGCTTGCCCTTGCCTGTAAGGCTTCTGCTTCGGAGCAGAGCTGGATCAGGCAGACGGGCAGAGCTGCAAGCCTGCACGGGCTGGGAGGACGCGAAGCGGCAGGAGAGGGAGGCCCTGAGGAGAAAAGCCGTCTGATTGTCACCCTGCGGAGAGGCACTCTTTGGTGGTCGCATCCGCAGCCTGGCCCACGGCGGCTCGCCAAGCTCTGAGTGCGGTTGGCTTTTGCTGTTAATGCTGGAAATCCTGTCTCGGCCAGCTCCATCACCAGTCAGCCCTGCACCTTGCAGGCACAGCTGCATTTCAGCTGGCCTTTCAGCTAACTCATCTCCACGAATAAAAGTCAGGGGAACAGTCTTCTCTCCCCATCGCTCCCCCTGCTCCCGTGGGTGCACAGGCTGCCGGGGTACGGTCCCAGCAAGGCTTGTGAACAGACCTGTGACAAACTGGGCTGAGCACACCTGCACTGGGTGCCCAGGGCTTCCCCTGGGCTGGTGCAGGCAGGAGATGGGGCTGAGCAGGGCTGCGGGCACAGGGCTGGGCAAGGGGACACCCTCCCTCCGCAGCGCTGGCCACCTTCTCCTGGGTGCCTGCATCCCAGAGCCTCGGCTGCTGGGAGGAATCAGGCAGGGAATGGGTGGGAGAGGGAAGTGGGGGTGCCGGGGAGAGCTCAGCGTGATGATAACGCAGGTGGGAGCGCTCTGGGAAGGCTGCAGGGTGTCTCATTTCTTTGCAATATTTAGGGTCTCTGTCGAGCATCGCTGTATTGTTTGCATTACAGTATATTATCAGTGATGCTGCGTTCCCATGCTCTAGAGTTTCAAAATTTCTGTTTGACTCTAATTTAGGGACTGCGCCCAACAGTGGTTTGAAACTAAAAGAGGTCTGGAAAAGGCAAAGTTTTTTGTAGAGCACAAACTTAGCTTTGCAGCTCCATTTACTTCCTACTCAGCTTTCAAACCTCCACAGGTTCTTCCCTACCAAGCTTTAGCTTTGCGTCTCGCTTTTAAATCTGTCACATTTCACTTGGTTTAATAATGAAATGAGAGACAGACCTGAGCGAGCAAACCCTGGACCAGAACGTTCAGTATCTTTGCAGCTGGATCCATTAACTCAGGACCAGAGGGTGGAAATTCCCAGCATGTTCAGTGCACATGAGCCACACACTTCAAAAAAAAAAAAAAGGAAAAAAAAATTCCCTGCTGAAGAAGCCAGTGGGAAAAGCACACAGGATGGTGAGTGGAGCCTGGGACTTAGTGCGGCTCATTCCAGGGGATCCCAGCCAGCACCTGCACATCATTCATCTTCTTTTATTGCCCTTTCTCAGCTTCTTGCTGTATTTTAATGCAAAGCCTGATACCCCCTTTGGCAAGAGACATTCTCCAGGCCTTCCCACGTGCTTGGGAACGCTGCTGGCCCTGTGTTCTGGCCAGATAAATAGGCAGAACAAGAATTTGGGACCAGGGATGTGATGAAAGTATTTTCACCATCAGAAGCCTCGCTTCCCTCAGATTGGCCCATGCAAAGCCTGGGCTACCAGATCGTGATGTGGACCCAGCCTTTCTGGAAATACACGTTTGCATCCGTGGTTCCATTCAGCCCCAGAGCAGCACTTAGAGTCTAGGTCTAAAATTCAGAGTTTCCTCCCACTTCCAGCATGTCTTCATCCTTCCAGGCTTCATCCTGAGCTGGGGGAAGGCAGCACAGACTCACGCTGTGACAGACTGCCCCAAAGTCTCTTTTCCCATTGCCCGGTGCAGACATGCTGGGATTCAGTATCCAGCACCACAGGCAGGTGTCCAGCACCATAGGCAGGTAGTGCTCCAAAAGCCTTGCGGCGTTGCCCCACGTTGTGTATGATTGCACAGCGCAAGACCTGTCGGTGGAGGGGTGGAAGGATGGGGATGTGGAAGGATGGGGATGTGGAAGGATGGGGATGTGGCAGCTGGGGCAGGGCAGCCGGGCAGTCAGCACGGCCACTGCTAAGCCTGGCTCCCATCCCTGGCTCCGGCACTGCTCGCGGCTGGCCGTGCAGCAGCAGGTGTGGCGTGCCATGTTCACTCTGGGGCTAATCCCTTGTCCCTATTTTCCTCTCAGCATGGGAAAGCAAATCACTACTCTTAATCTCATTTTCCAGCTCCCACTCCAGAGGGGGGCCCAGGCCCAGGTGAGAATGTCCCAGCTTCCCGGCTCTGTTTGTTTTATCACCTGACCTGATGGATGGGATTTTCCCACGTACGGGACAGTAAGAACTGTTGGGGCCAGAGCGAGCTGCCTGGTCACTAGAAAGCCAGGGATGTCGCACACCAGTGAGCATGGGGCGCACCAGAGAAGGGGGAAGAGCAGCCCAGCATCCTCTGGGCAAGTCTCTCGCATCTGTAATTTGGACTTTTTCTCACTGGAATAGACCTCTGGGTGCTAAAGCAGACCCTTTGCATCAACGCACGCTTCCCTGCATTACGCACCCCTCACGTACTCCTCCCTGGCCCCGGTCCCCAGCAGAGCAAGGACCCCAAGCCCACTACCAGGACAGGGAGGAGAGAGAACGGTGGGGCTCAGGCAAGTGCCAGCTTTGCCCCAGATCCCCTCCCGGCCCAGAGGGGCCCCTGTCCCAGATAACCATGGGTGACCTCAGAGCATCTCCCTCCCTTCTCATCCCCGGGAGATCCTGGGTAGCCTGCCCTTCTGCTCCCAGCTCTGCCCGCAGCTCTGGGTTTGCAGCTACTTAGCAGGCAGCAGCTTCAGACACATTTTGTGGCCACACGCAGAGACAATAATCACTTGTAGTCTGGCCTCGGCATTGCCAGCGGCCTGGCTGGCTGCACGGCGGAGGCAGCAAGGACGGCGTCTCGGTGTGTGGATGGCATTCCTCGCCACCCCGGCGTTGGGCTGGCCCTCGCCCACCCGCAGGACCCCCCAGGCAGTGGGAACTGGACGCCTGCCTCGGGGCAGCAGGGGTTAAAGAGCAGCGGGGATTTTCCCACTGTGCACCAGCCCTGCAGAGCCCCACATGGTTTTGCTGGAGGCTGAAACGTGACTGGAGCTGGGTTGTGGTAAGTGGGTGGGATGAGAGTTTCACGACCTGGTTCCAGCAGAGGCGTGGGCAGCATCACTAGAATGATTAATGCTGGGGGGGGGGAGGCAGAGAGAGACGTAGCAATGTGCTGATAAGGGAGGGCTGACAGAGAGGAACGACAAGAACCAAAAGGACCCACTTGTCAGTCACCACAAGAAATTCCCCCCCAAGGAAATGATAAATTGTGCATGCCACCTGCTTCCACCTCTGTTGACTCAAACCATGAGATACCTGGGAGGCCAGCGCTCGCACTATGTGAGATTTCCGGTGTTATTTATTGGAGCTCGTAATTCAGATGAGAAAATGGAAAATATCATGCGTCTCTCATCCCAGCTGCCTCCCAGGCTGCCCAACCTGCTTGCTGCTCCCAGCTCCTGGCAGCTGAGAGGTGAAGCGCACGAGAATCCAGATGATCGCTAAAGCCTTGCTTCCTGGGGCTCTGGAGAGCTGGGTCCTTGCAAATTCACTCCGCAGCTGCCGGCGAGAGGGTGGGATGGAGGGCAGGTGTGGAGAAGGGAAAGGGTGGGATGAGAAGAGGAACAGATGCGCTTCAGGGAGAGCAGCTTTGAGATACTCAGCACTCGGTACCGGCGCTTGTGATTCTGCTGCCTGTGTTGGTCCACCCTTACAGGATCTGCCAGCAGAATTAAGTGACATATTAGCAATAAAGTGGTCCTGCCCTTCTGATTACTGTTTATGACTAGATAGCATCAGCTACTGCCAGCCATAAACTGCTTCTAGCCTAAACAGGCAGGAGCAAGCAGAGGGATCAGCAGAGGAGCTCAGGTTCCCTCTGGGGCTTTTTGGGCAGCGAAGCATCGTGTCGGACGTCAGCAGCCCCCATCTAGCAGGGCTCTGAGGTCATCGCCTTCCCACTGCTGGCCTCATGTGGGACGTCATGAGAACAGAAGGGATTTCTGACAAGATCACACGCGTGAAAAAAAAATA
>NW_009637801.1:4160-4389 GCF_000690535.1 Cariama cristata | reverse complement strand
GCTTGGCTTCAAGGTTGGGGTCTGGGGGGGTGCATACAGCAGCTCTCTGTGCCCCTGGGCCACTGCTGTGCCCATGGGGATGGCTGGTTTTTGGTATTAACTCGGCTGTCTCCTCCCGCAGCCCCGTGGGGATGGGTGCTCGGTGAGCACCCCGTGAGTTGCCCCCGGGGACCAGGCTGCAACATCGCTGAGGTGGCCTGAGAGGAGGGGGGGGCGCACCTTTGGGACA
>NW_009637801.1:1675-4062 GCF_000690535.1 Cariama cristata | reverse complement strand
CCGTGTCCGTGGGACTGTGGCCACCCTGGGATAGGACATGCTTGAGCCTGTGCCACTCTCCAGGGCACCAAGCGGGCAGGGCCCAGTGTGGGTTTGAGCCCCCATGACAGCCCCGCGGGGTCCCCTCACACCCCCCTCAGGACCGGGACACATCTCCTTCAGCGAAGACGGTTTCCTACGGGGTTTCTGCGTGTGCCAGCGAAATCCAACATGCGGGTGCCCTTTGCCATGCCCGTGGCCGTGCCATAGCAGGGATGCCCAGCGCTGGGAAAGGACCGTCCCCATGGGCAGGCAGGGGATGGGGGTGTGCTGGTGAAGCAGCCCTGGCCCCGGGCAGGTTACAGACATGCCCACCACGTGTTCGCTGCCGGACCAGCTCAGCCATTTTCCACCCGTTTTCCACCCGCATCCAGCCTGGAGCGGAGCACTGCACGGCCGCCCTCCTATTTAAACACCAAGTAAAGATGTTATATGGCAAATCAGCCCCGAGCGGTTGGAACAAAGGGAGCAGCTCGCCCACAACGTTAGCCCCCATCACCAAAATAATTAAGCATCCCTCCATCCCTGGGCTTCGTGCAATGGTGGGGGCAGGTGGAAAGGGACGGGTGGGGGGCCTGCTCTCCCCAAATGAGGTTGCCCTCCCAGCCCCCAGGTAGCCTCATTGCTTCACAGCGGCGGGGCCTGCGCAGGGCTCTTTCTCGCCAGCCGAGGGGAGAGGAGGGTATTTCAGGCCCTCCGCTCCCCGTGCCTGTGCCCCGCATCGTTCCTTTAATTACAGGTTTTCAGCCACAGACCGTTGGGCATGGATCAGTGGGGGGATCGGTTCCCAAACCCTGTCATTTAGCCTCGTCAGAGTGCCTCTTCAAAGAGGGGAATCTAGAAATTTTCTCCGCAAGGTGCGGAGTGGACTGTCTCGGCCCCAGCATGAATATAATGACAGATGCATTTTACAGCGAGCTGGGACTGAATGCGCTCGACCACAGCTCCTTCTGTCAGCCAAGTCATTATTTTTTGTCATTTGCTGACAGTTTTGGTCTCATTCATTTCTCTCTCTTTTTCTGCTTTTCCCCCTGCCTGGAAAAATGGCTAGGTATCTATGAGACCCCTGCGGGAACGATCCTATACCATGCGCATTTAGATATTGAGGCCTTCACCATGGACCGGGAAGTACGGAAAATCAAGCAGGGGCTCGCCTTGAAATTCTCCGAGCTGGTGTACAACGGTACGTACGGTCCTTCGGCCCGGCCCTGCCGCCCCAGCATCCTCCCAGCCTTCCTCCTCCTCTTCCCTTTTTGCTACTGGAGGCTGCAGGTCCCGCTGGTATATGCGTGCAGGGCTGTAAAATTCAGGTGTGGATTTTGAGGTTACGCACGGGGGGGAAAAGATGAGTTTGGTCGTGGCGAGGGCTGAGCTCGAGCCCACGCTCTGCCTGCTTTTGTGCCGAGGGGGCTCCACGCTTCCCTTGGGGACGCGATGCCACCTTCTACGAATGCTTGCTGGTGGGGGATGCTCCGGGCATCTCTCCCAGCCCAGTGCCACCGCTTCATCCCATCCAACACATTCGGGTGTCTCACTGGCTGTAATTCACCATCCCTTTGCCACCCCCCCCATCGCCTTTCCCCAGCTCTCCCCTCTGACCCCCTCCATCTCTCCCCCTGCCCTCGTCCCACGGACACCGGCGCACACCGGGATATGGTGCACAAGAGCATCCAAGCTCCCGGCACGGCCGTCCCCAGGGTGGGCTTTGAAGCCAAAGACCTGTCCCCATGCCCTGGTGGGGGGAAGCACAGGGGTGCGTGGTAGGGGGGAGCTCTCAAGGTGCCGTGACCTTGGGTTCTGGGGGTCTGTGGGAAGGGACAGGAGGGTCCTGGCCGTGCTATGCGGTGCGCAGCCCACACAGGGGCACTGCCGGTTGTGGCTTTGCCGGGGGCTGCCGGAGGGGCTTCCAGCTGCTCCCACTGCAGCTGGGCCTGGGTGAGGACAGCACTGCCCAGAGTGGGCTGGGGGGCCATGAGGGACAAGGGGACATTGGCTCGCACCCACAGTTAGGGACAGAAATGAAGACCCTTGCCCTTCCTCCTGTGATGCACCCGGCAGCTCCAGCTCAGGTCTGCTCAGCCGCCCGCGTGGGCTGAGTTTGAGGGGTCTCAGCTCAGTCCCCCTGCGCTGCTGGGGTGGGTGCTGCAGGGAACAGGGTGCTGCTGGGCCAGGAGGCTGCCAAACTGGGGGGGTAGGGGGCCGGGAACAGCACCCCTGGGAGGGGACATCAGCACTGCCCCGGGGTCTGCACCGTGGTTCAACCCCGACTCGGTCGCTGGTGCTAAGCTGAAGGAAGCAGGATTAGCCCGACATGCCGTAGGTGGGCTCCGAGAACCCCGCCGCCCGCC
>NW_009637801.1:0-1474 GCF_000690535.1 Cariama cristata | reverse complement strand
CCGAACCACAGGGGCTGGGATGATTCCCATGGGAAGATCCCCGGGAAATAACCCGACGCTGGGAGCTCGGGCTTTGGGCAGCAGCAGATCCAGCGGGACTGGGTCAGGGCTGTCTTCTCCCCTGCGGTTTCTGTAATTTAATGCCCAAGCCCCTTTGCTGCTTAAACCAGATTTTAGGGCGAGGGCATCTGGGGCTGCAGAAGTCCCGGTTACCTTGAATCACAGCCCCTGCCTTAATTCACTCGCTGATGCCGCTCCTGCCTCTGCCTGTTTTCATTAGACTTTGTCCTGGGCTGCCTTTATTTGGACTTTTTTTTTTTTCATTTAAGCATAAACCTGTTTGTTTATTTCTAACCACTCGCTGCTTGTGAAGCCACCAGATTAAAGAGCCACCCGGGGAATCGTGATTTCACTTCTCCCTCCCCACCTCTGCCAGGCGAAGGCTGCTGTTTCCCTGGCCCCAGATGCTGAATCCAGGGGGATTTTCAGCATGGTCCTAGACTTCCCTGGTAGCTGAGCCTGAATCCAAGGAACAACCCCAATGGGATGCAAGCGGTACCCGTGGGTCCCCATGCCGGAGGCCAGGCTTTCAAGCTCACCTTCCTTTAACACCTCATTATTGCAACTAGTCCCTGATTTGAGGAGAATTAGTGTTTACCTTCCCCTGTCCCCATTGATCCCATTGTGGAGGGGTGGCTTTGAAGCCAGTTCCCGCCCCGGCAGGTACGGCCAGGTGCAGAAATGCCATTGTCCCCCTGCCCGCACCCTGATTAGGGCAGGATGGTGGTTACAGGGCGGGAAGGTCACCGAGGGGGATCCCTTCCAATGGGGAATGTGTCGGGAGGGGGGACACCAGGAGGGGGGGATGCTTCCTCCCACCTGGAGCTGTCAGAGTCAGGATTTAAGTAGCTGGTTATTATTTGAATGCGTCTCGTGTTTATTTTTATGGGGATGCAACAGCCCCACATCAATCCTGATGTTTGAAGAGTTGTACCTGGAGGGTGGTTACCAAGAAGAGGGGTGTATTTGCCTGGAGCCGAGGTCCCTGCCTGCATGGCAGTGTTGATTGTGGGGTCCCCGAAAACCCTGGCCATGCCGTGGTGGGGTGGCTGGCGGGGGGAGGTTCTGGGTCAGGGAGGTGGTTTTGGTGGTGAGGGGTTGCAGGGCTTTGACGCCGCGCCTCGGAGCAGGGCTACGCAGATCTGAGGGACAAGGCTGCAGGATACGGCCTCGCTTGGGGGGCTGGCGAGGCCAAACAACAAAAGAAATTGTTTGTTTCTTTAATGGCTTCGGCCCAAGAGCCCAGCTGGGAAGGGAAAGGTGAGAGGGCACCGGTGTGCGATCGGAGCGGGAGGGCGATGGGAGAGATAAAACCTGCGGATGACCGGAGGGCGGTGAATGGGCTCTTTCTCTCTCCGCCTCTATCTCCCTCTCCATCTCCCAGGCTTTATTCCAGGTCTCAGAGGGCTCCCCA
>NW_009637800.1:5163-31954 GCF_000690535.1 Cariama cristata | reverse complement strand
TGTAGCCCCTGAGAGGCGGGAGTTACAGTTTAGCGGGAGCCAGGGCGCCGTTTTCTCGCTGTTGTGATTGTTTGTTAAACTTTGTAGGGAATATCCCGCGCGAGGACGTGGGGTGTGTGTATTCTGGTGTGTGCTGTTAAAGATGGTGTTAGGAAGCCAGAGGATAGAAACGCTGGTTAAACCAGTGAAGTATTAATTGAGAGGAGAGAGGAAGCCCAGCCATGCTGCCTTGCTGGGCCAGGCGGCTTGGTTGTAAACCAAAGATGTGCCAGGTATTTTCCCCTGGGTGTGCTCAAGTTAACTGTGAAGTGCTTTGCTGGCTGTTTAGTTTTTAGGTTTTGCTTTTAAATTTTGGTTTTGGATTCATACTACTTATCCATTATAGAATTGCACTAAGGGATTAGGAGATAAACAAAGTAAAAGTGGTTGTAGAGATCTATAAAAAGGGTTTGGTAGTATCATCCAGAAATATTTTATGCTTTTTTATTCTTGCAGATTAATTTAACTAAAGTGAACTTCTGGTACCTTCTCAAAATGCTTCATAATGGAGTCAGGGACACTGCCAGTGTCAGTGTTGATGCCCTGTCCCCAAGGACAGCTGTGAAACCAGCCAGTGTCACCTTTCTCATCCTGGGCAGCCAGCAGCGTTAGCCCCTTGGAGCAGATCATGCTGTATGAAGTCCTAGCTGGAGTATCTTTTATGTGATTGCTAGTTGCTACCATTTATAGTCTATTAAGTATGAATTTTTGAAAGGTCTGATTTTGGCCTGCAGTAGCAATAAGCACTTTTGTTTTCTATCTTGTGCATATTCATGGCCATTGCTGTCTGGAGAAGAGCATCTCCCACCCATCCTAGCCGTAGTAAAATAGAAACTGCTGGTGTCAAGATGGGAGAAGTTATGGTATGCAGAAGTTTAATGTTGCTTTGGCACTGCATTGTCTGGAAAATATTTGGGTCTCCACAATAGCTTTCTCCTACAATTTCACTCTGTTCTGAATTAAATGGTTCTACACCAAGATTTTTTCTGGAAGTTAATCAATGAAAAAATAAGTCTATTGTTATAATAATTTGCTAGTAGGTTAGAACAGCTCATTTTAATCATGTATTTAAAATTTATTTCTTACACGGCTTCCTTCAGAGTTGAGGTGTCATTGTGCACAAAAAGGATTAAGCTCATGTTTGTTTTATAAATTAGTTAGGAAAAAAAATGAGCAGAAGCAGGGAGACTTGACTTGAAGGCCTCCGATTTGCCTTGGTAATGTGGAAATATTTTGAACTTTGTTTTTAGACTGAAAAGCTATAAGGAACTTTGAAAACCATGTTAATGATTCCAGATGAAAGAAGTGAGAAATAAATGCAAACTCTCTTTTTTTTTTTCTTCCTTCTTTTTTTTTCCCTTTCCCAGCAAAATCGAGTAGGAAACTTACTTTCCTATATTTAGCAAACGATGTCATCCAGAACAGTAAGAGGAAAGGTCCTGAATTTACTAGGGAATTTGAATCTGTTCTTGTGGATGCTTTTTCTCATGTTGCCAGGTATGTTGCTGTACTATGTATTTCTTCAACTCTTCTCTCTAGAGATTTGCAATCTTATTATACAAAGTTTGATTAAATTGGATTTTCTTGCTTTGTTTTTGGTTTTTTGAGTCTTAAGGGATGCTTGTACCCTCTCTCTAGTAGAGATTGGATCCTGACTACTTTGCAGCTAGGAACTGTTTAGTGTTCATGTTTCTTTTTGGGTGAACTTGTTTGTATGTGAATCAGCCCCTCACAGCTTTACACATTTGTTCTCTGCATGCAACTCCCGTGTACTTTATTTTAATTGTTACCAAAAGATCTTGCAGATCTGTTCATGGGTAAACTGAATAGTTACATGTGTTTATTATAGCCACATAATGAATGACTCTTCCCCATTGTCAGAAGACTTTAAAAGAGCTGGTATTTTGGGTCACTGGATTCTCATCGGTCTTCTGGTTTGAGCATGGTTTCTTTTTGTATTGCTTGTTTTAAGTTATCTGATCATTAGTCGACTTGCTAGAGGAAGGAAGAATTTTATACATAAAAGGGAAGAAGCGGTGCAGCTACCATCCTGTCAAAAATGGACTATCATTTAGTTAAGAATTTCTCTAAATAGTGTAATAATTCCTATTATCTCAACTAAACAACTTTAATGTTCCATGTGTTTAGTGGTATGCTGTTCTGGATAGCTGTCTTAACTTTCAGTGCACTATATGACTACATTTAAGAGCCTAATGATCCAAACAACCTGCTTTTTAATTGGGATGTTACTGACTGAAACAACTATTTAAAGTTAATACTCTGAATTGTAAACATGTCAAGTTGGAGGTATTTTATAACTGTTCTTGCAAATTCTGAATGATAGCAAGTTTTTTTCCTTCAAAACTTTTCCTACCCTTACTTTGGGGTGGGAATGTGGGTCACTTTCATGTGATCTTTCCAATAAAAGGGAAAAATTGGCCACCAGTGCATTTTGCATAGTTTGTCTCCGACAATATGAGATTCTCTCCAAATGTGCAAATGTTGCAATGGATGCAGCTGCTAGTTTGGAATATGCTCTCTTAGAACATAAGGATTGTTTTTAAGCTGAGCTATAATTATTTTCTAATCTTTGAACAGAGAAGCAGATGAGGGCTGCAAAAAGCCCTTGGAACGATTGCTTAACATCTGGCAAGAAAGGAGTGTGTATGGCAGTGAGTTCATACAGCAACTGAAACTTTCTATGGAAGACTCCAATAGCCCCCAGACTAAAGGTAAATGCATAATGCTTTTGTTGAGTGCTTTGTTTTGTTTTTTTAAGTTGGTACGTTTCACTGAAAGTACTGTGAGGAGTTGAGCTCTGGGCTCCTGTAGTTGAGTTGTCGCCAGAGCTGGTCATGGAGATTCGTCAGTATTGTCTTGAGAGAAGTCTGATTTTCGTTAAACCCACGATTCCAGTTTGCAGTTGTGTTGCCTTGTGACTTGTGGCTGGCAATAAGCTTAACACAAGGTAGTGTCTGCTTCTGCTCATGCAGACAGAATACTCCAGAGCTGCCTTTTGATGTGAAGACAAGTAAGTTGGGTGCAGGGAACTGTTGCATCCACCTTGAGAATTAAAATTGTCCCACTCTACGTCTGAGAGTGGTCAGATGGGTTATTATAATGGTTTATTCGATATTGTTAGGGCTTTCATTCTCATATTAGTGGTTTTATTTTGCATAGTTACTGTATCTTATTATGATTCAACAAGGACTTTTGAATAATTGAAGGCTGGAATATATGCCCAGCTTGTCTGGTCTCTTTTTTCTTATACCAGCTGACATCATTTGGGGAAAACAACAACTTTGCATAATTTAACATTGTTAGAACATCACGGTTATAACCTTATTGCTGCATGAGACAGATGTGAGAAGCTAAGTATATGCTTCTTGCGTTTACTGTGCTTTTATACTGCTTTGGCAGATCTTGCCTCCTCTTCTGTAGCATCTGAAAGTATTTAACTGGTGGTACTGTAATGAAAAGAGGGCGGCAATAGGATGCCTAACCTATGGGAGGTGAGGATCATTAAAAACGAAGAGTGTTCTGATCAAGGGAATATTTGTCTGCTTTGCAGCTAAGGGAAATGTCAGTGTCTTCAAATTAGCGAAAATCATATAGCTACTTTGACCAAACTTTGCTCTGTTCTCCACGGAGGTGTGACGCTTTGTGAGGGAGTTGGGTTAGTCATTAGTAAAGTGCTCTTATGCCATTCTTGGGTGGTGAAAACACACAAGATATGTGTACTGGAGTTGGTAATTAATACAGAATTAATATGAAGACAGGAGCATTAATATGAGACATACCTGTGAAGACATACATCTGTGGCTGTACTTTTGTGTTTTTTCACATGCTGCTTCAAGCAAAATTACTGGATGGTTGCATTAGCAGCTTATAACAGAGGTCTCGCAACTTACCATAATTTACGTATGACATTCAGAAGGTATTGCCATGTTTTGCCCGAATGCTGGGAGATTAACTGACCTGATCAAAGGGGCAGTTTATTCTGTATCAGGACAGAGGGAGCCTCTGCTCCAAGTGGTGGGAGAGGAGAGGGGTGGAAGGTGTACTGTCTCTATGTGAAGTAGCTCATGTTGGGGGTTTTTTCTATTGTCTGGGTGCAATGCATAAGACACGTGTTTGTCCTGAAAGGACAGATTTTACATGCCTGAATTCCTGTTGAACTGATTAACTGAGGATTTGAAACTGATGATTTGAGGTACCTAGATAAGTGTTTCACCAGTGCTTAACTTTTAATCTGAAAAAAAAAAAAATATGGTATGGTGTGTCCAGGAAACACAACTGTGATTTCCTGGTGAATCGGTGTCTAACTGCTGCTCAGACTTGACCTCCCTTTGGCTGGTGGTATCAATCAGTCCTGCTACTGTTATCTTCTTGTATAAAAACGTTTATACAAAATCAAACCCTTCCTAAGTGTAACAGACCTTTCTCTGTGGGAAACAGAATGAAGAAACGCAAACATTTTAAGAACTGCTGTGTGCACATCTTCACTTGGCAAGAAACTTAGATTTGTCTGGGTAACTGGAGATACTAATATGGTATCTTTTATTTGAGAGAATAGTTCAGACTTTTTCATGAGTGTGAATACTGCTACCTCCTTGTCAATTCAGATTTTTAAACTAAGAGAAAAAGAAATTTGAAAAACTCAGCAGAGTTCTCCTGAGTTTTTCTCCTTGTTTTGACTGGCTTGTTTTCAAATTATGTTCTTAATGGTAAGAGCTAGTTTCACATGGGATTTTTACGGATTTCTAAGATAAGTTGATGTTTGTCCAGTTTCTGGTGGGTGACTGACTATGTTGCAGAAGGCTTCATTGTAGTTACTCTATGGTGTTTTCAAACAGGTGAACATAAGCAAGATGGAAATAACGTATTATGTTTCACAGCTATAACATGTATCATAAATGTGGAAAACCATAGTACACCGCTCCTCCAAAACCATTCTGACTTCCTGGTTTTGTGTACACCCAAAGTAGATACAGCTGAGAAAGAGGTAGTATTATTACCTGTAGATTGCTGCAAGGCTGTGCTGTTAAAACAAAATTTTGCAGCTCTTTCAGAGTATCTGGTGCTGTGATAATGAATATTCTTTTCTTCAGCCTAAGGTATGGCAACAAGTCTATGCAGGTAGTTCTTTAGGGCTTTTTCATATTGCAGTGTCTTAAATTCCTGGGGTGGTAGGTGCTGCTTTCTGAACAGGATGGCTCTACTTGGGTTGCAGAGCACCAGTTAGAGTTGTGAAACTTGCCAGAATAAAGTAGAGTCCTGCATCGGTGAGGAAAGACAACTTTAAAGCTTATCGGGGTGTGTTTCAATGGTGCAGCTTATTTCTTGTTTCATTAGTAGCAAGACCTTGTGTAAATGGATAGCGATTCAGTTGGTGGCACATGCAAAGTTCCTGCCATGGAACAGAGTTGATTGCACAAATAATGAAGCTTTCCTTTCAGAGAGGTGGAGGGGAAGGAGTACTGACCCTTTCTAAGCATTACGTTCCCTGGTTTTGACTTCCTCAGTGGTGCAGCTTACTATTATATTTTAGTCTTTCAGGTTCCCTAAGGAAATATGTGTATACATGGAACTGAACTTTTGAATATTGATATCTTCTATTGTTTTAACTCTAAACGTATTCATTAGCTTGCATTTACTTTCTCATTAATCTCATTTTTATTAGTATGTTTCTTTTTACAAGCATAGGGAAGAGAAGAACCATTTATCTTAAAGCCTGGGAAAAATAGGTCTGTGGAGGTTTGATGTAAAATCCTTAAGGTAATAACCTATATAGCTGACATGTTTTCTTTTCATTGTCTTTGTAATAAGCAGTTGAAGGAAGTCCTTGAACGTGCTCTGATGTAGGAGTGTCGCACTATGTCGCAGAACTCCGCTGTTACCCGTCTGCTCTGGGTGTGTTTATATTGCAGATTCTAGTAGAGGAAGTCAGAGCCATATTAAAATACAGAGAAAAACATCAGAGAGGAGGGCAGGCAGGGGTGCTTCCAAGAATAACTGAAGTAAAGGCACCTGTGGGCAGGACTAGGTATAATTTTGGAGCAGATCAACTCCAGTTATGCTTGACCTAGGAGAGGCTACCAACAGATGTATGTTGGAATGAGAACTTAATCAGAGTAGTCAACCCCCAAAGAAACAAAGGGTTAGAAGGGTGCCCTGAACCATTAGGCTTCTCTTATTTTGTTGTTCTGTGTGTTCTGTGATGGTCTTCTGTTTTCTTTAGGAAAACTGTCTGGTTTTTGTTGTCGTTGTATTCAATGTTTTGTCCTAAATCACTTTCCGAAAGTGTCTTTTGTGTAAGTTTACTTGGCTCTTGCACAAGTTGCTAAACCTCTGATGCTTGGAACCTAAAGCCTATAAAAGTTTAGTTTTGGGACGCTTATTTTTTCTTAGGCTGATTGAGGATGATAGCCCTGCCAACATGTAAAAAACCCACTTAAATTCAGCTGGTCTACCTTTCAAGTAAAGAGTTACCTGTAGAACTCCATTGTTTTACAGGTTTGCCTGTTATTCTGGAACTACAGGATCTGTTAAATGGCGTTTCCTTGCATGTTTTGCTGTAGACAGAATTTTCTGCTCATGCAGCTTGTCATACAACTGTATGCTTAATTGTCAGAGAAAGCACATGATGTAGCTGTGCCAAGACTGATAAATCTTCATGTGAATTAAAGACTTTTTTTTTTTAAATCCTAACCCTTTGTGTAGTTCCCTCCAGTGAAAGGCATGATCCACATGGGGAGTTCCTTACTATGTGGTTGGCTGCTTCTTGAATGAGGAGATGAATGTAACCAAGTCCTCATGAGAGGAGATAATAATTTTATATTGCCTTGAGAGAAAACAAACAAAAAAACCAACACATAAAACCAGTGGTTTTAACAGGGGAAAGTTTAAAACTCCTAGTTATCCTTTTGATTGTGTGTATACAGAGTCCACAGTTGGTTTCTCTTTACTGTGAATGTGAGCCTGGACTCAAATCAAACAAGCCTGTATACCTCTAAAACCAGTCATCAAGAGATGAGAACAAAAAGCTGAACACCCTAGATGGGAAGATCTCCTGTGTTGCCAGCCTACAGGAAAAACTCATGCTTTGTCACTAAGGTCTTTGGTACTGTAAGGTTCTTCAAGCCACCGGAGATGTTTTGAAGACTGAAAAGTTGATGGAGAAATACTTTTGTAAGTCTCTCTGGACACTGCAACAGCAAGATAATAACAACCTGGAGTCTCACTGCAAAGCTGTTACGACAGCGATTGTCTGTCACTTGGGAGAAATGAAGTGCTCTGCTCTTTGAAGGGTTTTAGGAAGTAGCTCAATTTCTGAACTGTGAAGAAGACCCCAATGAAGCAGGAAAGCTGACTTCATCTCTAGTAGTGGCTTCTCTGTCTTCCTTATATCTGTGTCAAGAATGGGCTCTTGATTTTCCTGGAAGAAGCTGTCCATATTCTACAAGGATATCTTGATTGTTTCAGAAGATGTGTGTTACATACCACTGTTGAATTCTGATCAGTTTTAGACTTTGTTAATGCTTGCTTTCCTCTTCTCCTGTTGGATTTAGTAGGCTTTTTCAGAAGCATAGACTGCAATGGTTAAACTACTACAGGGTGTGTTATAATTTATGCCTTGCTTTCTGTTTTCTTTCAGGTGTCCTTTTCCACCATATACTCTTGAGTTTGAAAATAAGTGTGGTTGGGTTTGGGGTTTTTTTTTCTGTTTTGATGAAATGGAGATGGTGTTTCTAGGATTCCTCGATGAGGTCTTCTGCTGCCCCTGGTTACCAATGCCAAGGAAAAAACTGCATCAGTCTGCATTTATGTCATGCTACTCAAAGCTGACTGCTTTGTGCTTCTTTGTCTACTGGCCACTTTGTCCCATGAGGTGCTGTTCCTATACTCAGGGAGGGGCTTCTCTCCAGGTAGGCCAGCTAGTGACTGGTGCTTAGGACTGCAGATGTTCATGCACCTGTCTTCTTCAGAGTGTTTCCAATCAAACTGACTTGGTCTCGTTCAGATGGAAAATTCAATGGATTCTGAATCCTCTGTTAGAGTAGTGAGCAAGCATAATACTGTGTCTTGTGGTAGACCAGTTAGGAATAGCTCTTCAGCAATTTGAATCCCAATTCTCATTTTCATTTTCACTTGTGTGCGCACTGTGGTCATGCATTCTTCTATTGATTATCTTATGTTCATCCATTGTTGGTTAATTGCTTTATGATAAATACACACAAGTGATCAATACTGATGGCACATTGTATTGGGCTATATAACTTTAAATGCCGGTTTTGACCATTTTGTTGTCTGCACATCTGTTCAATTCAACTTGTGTCTTTTGCAGACCTCAGTGGACAGCAGCCATTTTTCTTGTTGATCTGGTATCTTACTTGCTTGTCAGTCAGATTATCAAGCACTCCATTACATCAGTTGTAAGCATACAATACTTACTGTACCTATTTCTAGCCTACATAGCTTTGCTCTAGCATACATAAAAAATTCATTTGCTTTAGGGTAACTATGTTTTCTGTGCCTCTTTGCCTTCCATTGAGTAAATCTGTTCTTTAACAGAGACGCGTTTGTGTTTATTTCATTAAGGTCGTTCAGCTTTTTCCCCATGTGAGCAGGTTGTACGGCACCTCTGACTTTCTCTCCATTAAAACAAATTTTTTTCAGACATATGTCCCACCTGTCAGGGCAGGCAAAGTTCTGCATTTAAGGACAGACCTTTCTGTTTGCTTCCTCATTAGAGTTGGGCAGACTGATTTAATTTCAAATCAAGACTGATCTTGGATTTTCCTATGAATCAAAGTATATACGGACTCTTGCCCTTGAACTCCATGATTATCTTGGCAAGACTTGATTCCGTTAAAGAGATGTTCTCAAGACTCTGTCCAAAGCTTTCTTACAAATTACCTTGGCTCTTACTAATTTTGCTGTCAAGTCTGAAGAATGATTTGTCGTCTTCTGAAGGTTCTATAACTGGATCAAAGGCTGCATTAAGACTTCTGACTCATTAAATAAACTGTGTCTTCCCTTTCAAGCTAAGGTATGCTACCCTAAGGTTCATTTAACCAACATTGTCTTGCTTAATGAAATCCATATTTCTGAAGTGTTGCAAGTTGCCTGCTTGGAGATTGGTTTATGTTCTACCCATTGCTGTTGTTACTGTCAGGTCTTAGAGTTTTAGTTTCACAGAGCTGCCCTGAAGTCTTTATTTTGATGGAAGAGTGGAAGGTTGAATAACTAGCAGTTATTCAGTTGATTGTGGGACTGCAGTGAGCATGTACTTGGTACAAAAAGATAACTTGAAATTCTTCTGTCCATATGTATCTTAGCATCAGTGCTTCATTTCTACTAGTAGAAATCCTGGCCTGCATACGTGATATTAACCACAGAATCTGAGGAGGGTTGAAGACCTGCCATTTATTGACAAATGGGATGGTTACTTGTCTTTCCTACTTTCAATGTAGGAGGCACGAATATGTATACAGTGCACACTGCTGGTACGAAGATGGTATCCTTGTACTTGCATGTACAGAGGTACACGTGTAGGCAAAAGTCAACCTTATGTTGCTGTTTTGCATTTAAGTGTTTGGAATGTGATGCCAACATTAGAGTCCAGCTGTGTTCATCCTTCTCTTTAGAGAGCTTAGTCATTGGAGCGTCTGGTACAATTTTTTTGAAGTAGAGGTAGTTAAGTTGGGCAGATCTGGCCGCGAAATGAGTTGCTTATATGTGTCTTTAGTTGCAGAGGAGAAGAAGTCTTTAAAGCGGACTTTTCAGCAGATACAAGAGGAGGAAGATGATGATTACCCTGGGAGCTACTCACCCCAAGACTCTAGTGCTGGGCCATTGCTGGTACGTGGGATGGGTTGAGAGTGGGAGAGGTTCTGGAAGCCACCTCCTGTGTGGTAGAGCCACAAGGTGGAGCTGCCAGCAAGTGAAATGCTTTTAATGGGGAAATCTGTTGGGGGTTGAGAAGTCCATGTGAAGTGGAACAGATTATTTTTTCATATTGAAATACTGTCCCACTTCTGAGTGACTTCAAGTAGTCTAAACCAAGGTCTGAGTAGTACTGCCGGTAAAGAATCTCAAAGGACTGCTAGAAGGACAGACCATCTTTTAAATTCTTTGAGTGTGTAATCTCTGAAACCCAAAGTTGTGACACAGTTAAAACTTAATTAATTTGTTTGTAGGACGTCTCTTTCCATGAGCGGTTAAAAAGCTTAACCTTTGATGGATTTGTATGGAGTTGGTTAGAAAAACCAGTTCTGAAGACTTTATTTTGAGGCTGACACATTAGTGGTGTGGAAATAGTAGAAATGAAATAGAGGATCGTTCTGACCATTTGAGGCTACAAAATAAACATATGTTAAACCATTGTCTATTTGAAAAGGGTAAAAAAATACATCATCCATCTGGTAGACTGTAAACATTGAAAAATAGAAATAAGTAACAGTTGTCAAGGAAATAAGTGAGATTTTTTTGTTGTTTTTTTTACCTCCAGATACCTTGCAACTTATGGTTTCTCTTGATGATAAGCATTATCTTTGTAACTGTGGGAAATCATTAGCAGTTTTCAAAGTAGTAGTAAATATTAGGTAATGGACTTTCTTTTTTCAGATTAAAAAAAAATTAAAACTTTAAACATCAGTGGTGTTGTTTACAGGGCTAATTTTCCAGTTTCAAAAACCTCCCACTAAAACTTCAGTAAAACCAACACTGTTTATTCTTCCCTGTCCAGGGAGAGTCTTGCTTGCTCTCACTCTCTCATATATACGGTGTGTCAAGGGAGGTCCTCTTAAGGCCGAGAGACGAAGTTGAGGGGATACAGTGGAGTCCAGTTTAGTTGCAGACTTCAGTGTGCTTCCAAAGAGCCAGTTGAGCTAAGCAAGGATAGCAATGGGTTTGCAAAATCAGGAAATACAAAGTTTACTTTAACAGGTAACCAGTTACAAAATTCTAAATCTTATGACAATGGAGATCTGACACAGTTTTGTTTGGACTGATGCAAGTTTGGTTTGGGGTTTTTTTGCAGTGTCAGAATGCACCTTTGGAATAGAACAAAGGTGCATGTACACTCCTGCTAGTCTAAGAGAAGGTGTCAGGGATGCTCAGCTAAAAGGTATAGTCCCAACTGGATGCAACACAAAGGGCTGATGGCTGTTTCTCAAACTGATGTGGTCATGGATTTTCGTGTTTGTCTTAAATGATCACTTCTCTTAATTGGAATGAGAAGTTTTCCACTGCAGAGCCTTGAAAAAGATGATCCTGCTGTAATTATGCAAAGTTCCTCAACACTAGGTATTGTAAACTTAGTGAATACTCTCTGTGTTAGGAGGCAACAGTTTAAAAATTACTTGAAGAAAATATTCCAAAAATAATTGCTTTCAGTGGTAGGTGACCTCTCAGGCAGTGACCACATCCCCAGGAAACGGCATAAAAGTTACCTGGTTTTAATATTGGCTAACTTGTCTTGTAGACCGAGGATTTGATCAAAGCCCTACAAGACCTGGAAAATGCAGCATCAGGAGATGCAACAGTGCGGCAAAAAATTGCCTCCCTGCCTCAGGAAGTTCAAGATGTTTCATTACTGGAGAAAATTACAGGTATGAAACTAAAAGACAAATGAATGTGGGTACAAAAAATAACTTGGAAACCAAAGTGTGTTTTTCTTTAAATAATCACAGTGTATGGTGGAGTGAATTCTTGGTTTTGTGTCCTTGTTTTGTCTTGGGTAATTAACAGATAGCAATCCCATGAAGTAAAATTGAAGAGGAAACTTACACAGTTTCTTCCATTTTTTTTTTTGGCTTGGACCAAGGCTTTTGTACTTGGAGAGCATCAGCAGCATTTTGCAAGAATGTAAAGGAAATAGGGCCAGAGTTCTTAAATGGATGTGTTTGATTTTGAACGCCTTGACTGTTAGATATTTTTGAGTTTTATCAGACTGTGCTGAGTACACGCATACTCCTTGATTGCTACGGAAAAGGAAACTTACTACTCCCATTAGCCTGTCAGTCTTTGTTTAAACAGACTTTTGCAATTGTATTTGAAAAGTTATTGTAATAGAAGCATTTAAAGGTTGAACTGATTTGACTCTTGTTTCTGGAAGTAGTTTTAATTTAGAATGCATTACAAACTGTCACTTATTCAATCCTTTATAATATACTCTTATACTCTTACAGCATGCAACTGTGAAGACTAGTGTGCAATTCATATGTTTGCTTGTATTGATGCATTAGGAGTTTCCTAGAGAAAAGAGGAATTAAAAAGTGCACACCACTTTTAAATGTGAAATCCACCTGATTTGTTTAACTGAAAATACAGCCTAATGTTTTAGTTTAACTTGTTCATAGAGGCTGTCTTCATAGATTTATATTCCCCCCCAATGACATCTCTGCAAGGATAAAATGAAGTCAATTATGTCAGTGTCTAAAAAAACATCGTTCTTGGGTTGTTAGTCCTGCCTATTTCCTTTATATCTCCTGTGATAAGAACTCTTATTTTCCTGTCAAGCCAGAAGTGTATTTATGAATGAGATGTTACTGTGTGTGTGGCTGGTGAATTGTAGCCCTTCTGTCAAAGACAGAAGGTTTCAAACTTTGTCCTCTAAATTACCCAACACTTTTGCATGTAGACAAAGAGGCAGCCGAACGTCTTTCGAAGACTGTGGACGAAGCATGCCTGTTACTAGCAGAGTACAATGGCCGGCTGGCAGCAGAGCTGGAGGACCGGCGCCAGCTGGCACGCATGCTGATCGAGTACACCCAGAATCAGAAGGATGTATTAACAGAGAAGGAGAAGAAGCTAGAAGTGAGTACTGATTACACTGGTGCTGGCAAGCCAGTTGTCTCACCAGAGACTCCCACTTGACTCCTAATCTATGTGTTTCTCTCAAGGGAGATGATTCTAGGCGTTATCTTTACATTTGGAGTAAAACAGGGGTAAGAAAGTGCTGTAAAAAGTCCTGAGAAGGTAGATCTGCTCTGATGTTCAGTCTAGTGTGTTTTCATACACGTGGACATGGAAGGCCCAGAACTCCATACTTCCTCAAGAAAAATAGGCTCACCTAACAAAGTTTCTTCAGACTTACCCTATTGTTTGGGGTTTTTTTAGGAAATCTACATTTCAAAAAAATCAACCTCCCTTTGCCATAATTAGCTGGGGGTTTTTTATTGGTCTTTTTTTTTGTTACTCTTTTCCTTATGGTTGGGTTGGGTGCCCCTCATCTGCCTTCCCAGTCCCTACTTAGTAAGGGGGTGCAGTTTAAACAAGATCTTCTGGTATCCGTCCTGTAACACGCACTCTTACCTACAGCTTCTGTGATGGAGGGTAAATTGGGATGATTCCGAAAGACGGTGACTTGAATGTCCTGCCGCAGCTCCCTTGGACACAGGGGGCAGGATGCTGTAAAATGAGACTACGCGGGCTGGACCTGAGCACCAGCTGCATGTCCTAGAGCCAGTGCAGAGGCTGCAGCAGCCAGCCATTTATCTGAAACGTTCTTTCTCTGTGGAAGTTCTTCCAGCACTGCATCTTGGGACTAGTATGGAAGTTTAATTAATGATTGTGGTTGTATGTCACTCTGCCATCTGTTAAACTGCCCCTGGGCGGCACATTAAGGGCTTCCTCTGCTCTGTGGGCTGCTGGATCTTAGGAACAGCTGTTGCTGGGTGGGACAGGGGTTGCTGTAGAGGACAAAATCTTCTGGAGGGAGACTGTGCTGTAGCAATTGCAGGCTGTTTACTGCCATGACAAGCCTAATCCTCTGACAGCTAGGCAACGCTGTTCTAAGGTAAATTGCAGTTTGAGTGTTTTCTTTGTCATGTGTGTTTATATCAGAGTTTTTCAACATCTTGTGACTCTGAATGTGTTGGTTTTCCAGAGCAACATTTTTTCCAAATCAGCCAGACAAGTTCTGATGCTGCATTCAGAATTAGAGTAGATCGTTAATAATTCTGCTAGCTTGTTTATATTAGCTTGAATTTCTTGAAGCATAGTGTCTGTCTTATGACCAAGACACTAAAAGGCACTTTTAGACATTGACAATGAAAGATGCCATAAAACCAAATCTTGTTTGGCACCTGATTTATTTACTGAATACTAGTGGACGTCTTGAGTCAGGTTTTTTTCCTTGCTGAAAGGAGGACACCTGTCTAGTAGAAACACATATGTGTGTGTCTATACAAAAATATATAAATGATAGACCTATTGCTGTTTACTTTAAAAAAAAAAAAAGTCAAGAAATAGGCAGCAAAATGCTGCACAGCAGTGTTTTTAAAAGCCCAGAACAATCTGTAAATTTGAGTCAGTTTGAGACTGTGAAATTAAGAAATTCATAATGACAATGTTAAATTAAAATTTCTAGTGCACTAGCCGAAAAGTTGTGACAGTTGTGGTGTTTGTTGTTTTGGAAAATATCCTTTTGGTAAGGAAAGTTACTTGGTAATTTTATCTCTGGCAGAGGGAGAATCCTGAAAATTAAGCAGTTCACTGGCCGAGCTACTTCGTTAATAGGAATAATCCTGCTGATCGCAGCAGGATGGGTTGCTTCCCCACTGTTAAGTGTAAACGCAATCTTCAGTACATACGAAACTAAAGAATAATCTTATTAAATATCTGTTTAGGTTAGCATCTTTGTCATTCTGCCAAAACAAGGTGGCCATAATACTGTAGAAGTCTAAAATGAGTTGCAGGAAATGCCACTCTTTCATACTTACTTAACATGAAGGAATAATTCATGTTCATGTCAAATCTCAAATCTTAGCTGAGGGACATTGCCTGATTAAAGCATTCCATTGTTCTTGAGTTGTAGAGCGTTAGTACATAGTGGAAGTTGTTGGTTACAGATATGGCAGGCCATATATGTGTATCAGTTTTGTTTGAGTCTTTGATGTTCTCACAGTAATGTAATTGATAAGCCTGGGTTTTTCATTGTAGTGCTAGTAAGCATTTTAATAGAAGGATCTGAAATTCTTGTAGCAATTAAGAATGTATGAAAAAACAAAACATTTACTGGAATAAGAAAATAACTTAAAACAATCTAATTTTACATAACTTCTCATTGTATACTTTGCTCTCTCAAAGTATCTTTTCCAGAATCTTTGATACTGTTAACTGCAAGTTTGGGGTTTTTTTGTTGTGTTTTGTTTTTGTTTGTTTTTTTTTTTTTTCCTTGTGAAGTAAGTTTCCTGAATTTCAGATGAGGTGGCATTTTTAGATAGAAGATGGATTGTTTACTGCACTGTCCCAATCTAGTCAAGGCTGCTAGTTGGGGAAAGAAGGGGTTTCTGATAGTAATATGGCTAAGGGCTTTATTTTAAGATATGGAAATGTCTGATTTGGAAATCACTCTGGATATTTTTTGTATTTTATACGTTCAAAGCAAAGTCTTTCACTATGATAGCAATGAAAGTAGCTAATTTACATCTTTTGAAAAGCAGCTTTTGTGGTCTAAAGAGCTGAAGTTGTTTACTAATCCTATTAATACTATCCCTAGTGAAACACAGTAAATTTTCAAGACATACACAAACTCAGTTTGTTTATGTCTAGTCGGCTCATGCTCAAAGTACTTTGCAATGTCAAAACCCTGTGACACAGAGCTCTTGTCATCAGTTGCAGAAAAGCTGTTTAATTAAGGAGCAATATGCTGAAAAAGGTGGCTTTGGACAATGAGTTACACTTCAGCATTGAAACAGACTGGTGTGAGTAAGGATTGAAACAAGGTAGTGCTAAGGAGCACTGGTAATTGGAAGGGAGAAAGCCGGCCCAGAGCCTCGAGATCGTAATGTATGAACAAATTCTGCTTTTAGGGTAGCAATTGAAAAAATTGGAAGTGTAATAATTAGGATTACTTTATCTGAGGAGAGGGGGAGATTGTGGTAACTTGATTGTAGTCTCAAAGCACTTAGAAGGAGAAGGTAGAGTTCCTTTAATTCTGGCAATCGGCCGCAGAACAAAATCAGCTGGACTGAAGCTGTTGCTGGACAGCCTATAACAAGGCATATATTTTTAAGGGTAAATATTCCTTAGGTTAACTTACTGAAAGATATGGTGGATTCTGTCATTCAACATCTAAACACTGAATTTCTTTTTAAATGATGCTTCATCTTGGTCAGAAGTTCTGGGCTTGATACTGCAGCTGCTGTGTGATCTTCCATGGCGTGGACTGGATCAGAGGTCGGCCTAGACTTTCATAACAGTAGGTGTCAGGAAATAAAATCCATTTTCAGACAGGCATAGAAACAAGAACTGGTCTTTCTATAAGAATGAGATATGGTGCCTTCATATCTCGCATGAGTATTCAACTTCCAGTGAAAGTTCTCTGATTTGTGTTATTTTTGGCCATTGCTGTCCTTGTTACAATTACAGAGTACAATCAGCTGGGAAGGGTTTTTGTCCTTCAGCACCTGAGTCTGCAGAACTTCAAGGGGAAGGATTGTCTTTTGAAGTTGGTGTACTCTTCCTGAATGCGTGACAGCCAAGTAGAAAAAATCCAGGGAATCAGTTTGTGTAAAACTGAAATGTAGGGGGGAGATATCCAGGAGAACATTTCCATGTTGGTGTACCAGGTGGCTGTAAAATGAAATCAACTAAATGGATGGGACTAGAAGAACCAAGTGAAAGTAGAGCTGGAAAATGGTAAATTGTGTGGAAACTTTGTGGGTATCTGTAATAACTACTGACAGTAGAAAATTTGGAGCAGGTGGAGGGAGGGTTATTTAATGGGGAGAAGTGGGGAAAAAAAAAACAGTGAGGAGAATGTGCATTCAGAATTTTTGTTTTGATTTGCAGTCAGTGATGCTGAGTTCTTCCCCATGCCCTCCAAATATCCTCTGTATCTGTGTTTGTAAAAGATGACATGAGGAATGTACTATAGTATATACAGTGTGTATGTGGGGGTATGTGTGTATACGTACAAATGTGTGTGTTTGTATGTGTGCATATATATAAAGATAAGGAACATACTGTATTTAAGATCCAGTTTAGCAGAAACTTACTGATTGTTGACTGCACCTGAAAAATTGTGACTTAGAATCCTGCTGAGAGCTGTTGGGGTTTTTAGATGTTGGTGGGTTTTAATATTCATGGCTTCAAGGCAACTTTAATAAGGTGTTAAAGCTGTGCCCATATGAATTTGCAAACCCTCTTTGATAATGCATCTCTGAAGGATAAAGTACAATTTCACTTGAGGTATTCTGGACTGCCCAGCACTACACATTTTCTTGAAATACGATTTAGTTCAGTGGGTTAATATGCAATTTATTGCTGTGTTGCTTCCACTGCTTAGGTTTTTGTTGCATGCCTTCGTGGCTGCTGCTTTCCTCTCAGACAAGGATTCTTGGGTTGTGGTATATTAATTTCAGGGGCTTAGGCAGGGAACAAGAGATGGAGATTTAGTTTTTCTGCCAGGAAGGAAAAATGTCGGTATTGTACGTGCGTGCAAGTAGCAGGAGATAGCAATGGGAGCTGGGCAGCGGAGGGAGGTCTTGTGCTCTACACCCTGTGCATGGCAAGAGGGTCCTGAACAGGAGCACCCAAGCAAAGTGGTCGTGCTCGGGTCTATATAACTGAGCCACTGATTAACGTGGCAAGAAGTGACTTACTGTACATCAGTATTTCCAGCTGTGAGCCAGTCATGCCTTTGGATGTGGGGCAAGGACGAAGGCTGTTTCATAGCAATAACAGTGAACTAACATTGCGGTGAACCTGGTTCTCTTGTGCGGTGTATGGCTTGAGACAGCAGCTGTGTTTCTTTGCACAATGCAAAGGTATGATTTCTTCACTTTGCAGGTACTTGTAGGCATTCATAATTATAGTAGTACTGCGAATGAAATCATACTAAAAAAAAGGCAAATAAAAAAAATCCAGTATTAATATATGTTTTTATGCATTTTACTGAAGTGAACCAGTATATAACTGCTCTTTTGCTTAGCAATCAAAAGCATTAAGATGCTCGGAGAAGTGAATATGTGGCTGTTTGCTTATGCCCTAAATGTTGAGTTTTTGTTGTGAATGTCAAATGTGCCCCCCACAGTGTTTATTGTCGGAAGGATATGTTTGCAAATGAAGCGAGGTTTCATTGCCATTGTACAGTGGCAGCCTGGGCCAATTCTGAGAGAGCTTCTAAATGTTGCAAAGGCCAGTAGATGGGGAGGAGGCATCTCCAGCAGCTGGAGGGGTGTTCTGCAGAGGCCTCTGGTGCTCACTCTTCTGTTGACCGGCTTAAAGTTGTCCTAAGCAAAGAGGAGAGCAAGGAGACAAGCTACGGTTTCAGAGCATGCAGTTGTGCCAAGAGCAGAAATACCATCTCTGGTGAAGTGTGATGAATGATGCTGCAAAAGAAAGAAGCCTTGTCAAATTTAAAAGAGCAAGGCTGTCAGCAAAGTTAAGGTATGAAAATGAACTGGAGCTCTGTAAGGAAATACATCATCCAAGCTCTTGATTACTGGACTTTTTCAGATGTGTTGTATAAAAACCTCAGATTTGTTGGTTTAGTGCTGCAAAATAAGGAAAACTGGCTTGACCACTAGCATTTGTTTTCACTTTGCTTTTGAGGTGTTCTGCTGCGCTGAACTTGTGAAATGGAAGACATCTCCCTCTCTCTTATCTGGCTTCTTCCAGGGGCAAATTGACTGTGTGGCTGTAAGAACTCCTCAAGGCATTTGCCATGCTGACTGCACCGCTGCTTTTGAGTTCTGCCAGGTGACGGAGAATATTCTGTCCCCTTGGCACTAAAACACACGCTCCTGCAGGCGGGAGGTCAGGACACAGACCACGCGCTGTGCAGCTGCAGGCATTTCCACACTTTTCTCTGCAGGTTTGTGGCCGCTTTGCCAAGAGGTGGTTGCAGTGCGGCACTGGGCTGGCGCTGGTTAGCCCTGGACAGGCAGGGCAGCCTCGCTGCCAGGCTTTACAGCTGCCAAACCGTGCCAGAGCAGGTGCAGGTGTTTTTCAAGGTCTCATGGGTGTCCTAGTCCAGCAAATGTCCACACAAACTATTTCAGAGGACTTTGGGTTCTGGATCAGGCGTTGAATGTGTCTAATTTCTCACTTGTGGTCAGTTGAATTTACATGGAAATAAGCAAGTTTAATTTTCTCCCAACACCCTTCATATTGGTTATTTCTTATAAATACGCTGTCATTGTGACATTCGCATTTTAACATGTTTTAATGAGTATGTTTTAAAAATACTTTACATAGGTTAAGTGGCAAGCAGCAAAAGCTAAGGAATACCTAATAAGCCTGCTATATTACTGTTGTATATTTAATGTTTTTAAATAGAGATTTTACATGACCATATAAACGTATTACTGCCAAACCTCTCGCTTCACTATATACTCTTTTCAAATTTCTGTTGAGCCTCTGGTGCATTTTTTCCCTGACTTCTTTGGTCTTTTGCCTTCATACACCTGGCTCAAGCCACAGCATATCAAAACTGGGACTGACTGGCTGCTCTTCCTATTCACTTTCTAAATTCTCACTAATGCTTAACTACGTGTTTTTCAGTAGATACAATTGCTGTGTTGACTTACAGCATGTTACTGCTTGACCCAGCACAGGAATGGAAGTGTCCAGTGCAAATTCCAAGATAAAGTGAAGTCCATGCTGTGTAACTCGACAAGGTGAACCAAGCCATGCAGCAATCCTCAGAATGAATTTCCTATCATGTCGATTACAGTCAGTTTTATAATGTGCAAGCAAGGCTTCTTTTGAATGAAGTGCTTCTGCCATATTTGTTCAGTGGTGTTTAATTCTGATTTTGTGTTTGTACTAAGTATCTAATTCATTTGGCCACTGTGGATGTAGAATACCATATGCTGTAAGGGAATGTTGATTAGCAAAAGCATGCGTGTGGCACAGCGCCAGTTTTTCTGTATCATGTTGAAACTCCTGCTTACTGCAAAGATCTCGTTATTTTGTCTAAAAAAAGCAAATAGCATCCAAATACTATTAATCTTAATGAAAGCCTACTATGCAGCGAGGCAATTAGCTAGGCACATGGAGTACAAACTAAGACCTCAGAAAGCAGTGGTTTCTTTTAAGTGCACTTCATGTTTTTTCACTTTTATAGAACGGAGGGACCTTATGCAAAAATCTGCAAGATGCAGTTTCAAAGCATGTCATGGGCCACATGAAAAATGTGGTTTCCCATAAAACCTGCTTGCAGAGTCCTGTGTTGCAGAATATGGCCACAACTCGGTTTGTGGAAAAAGAAAAGCCGCTGAGCCTGGAAGGAGGTTACATGTCTCTGCTTATGCATATTCCTGAGCGAAGCTGAGGTGTATTCTTGAATAGTACAAATGGCAAATACAAATAAATATGCCTTGCACTTCATACGAAGGATTGCGTCTCCCTGGTAGGTGCTTCTTCCATGTTGCGGCAGTACTTCAGAATTCTCGGCTTGTAGGAGCAGCTGCCCAGAAGTGACGGGCTGCCTCCAGGCAGTGTCTTTGATACCCGGTTTCTAGGTCATCGCCTTGTTCCTGGTGCCGTGTGCCTGCCAGCTGCCTCGATGCAGGCAGCACTCCCCGTCCTAGCTGTGGTGGTTGAGCTCTCAGGTCCTTCACAGCTCTGCCACAAATCGGCACAACGTTTTGGTACCAGAGCCGGGTGGAAAGTGTTAAGCATGCAGGAGACAGTTCTCCAACATAGTCTGTGTTGTGTATCACATCTGCCCAGCAAGTTTTCACCTCTTCTAGGAAACCTTGGTTCCTGGATTACTCCCTTAGGAGATCGTTTCAATTCCTGAATTTAGTGAAGTTTTTCTGAGCTGAAGTTTTTAATGGTTTTGGGGCTGTTGCTACCTTTTCCTTGTGAGTATTTTTTCTCTATATATGTTTTCCTTTTTTTTTTTTTTAGCAGATAGGATTTAGGCCTCACTGCTTTAACAAAAACTTTTGTGTGGACTAGTTAATGCCTGCATTAACCTACTAGTATGGTAGAATTACTGAAAATTGAACAGATGTCGTTCTCAAGGTGACTGGATTTTTTTTTTTTGTCATCAAATGTACAAAACTCTCTGTTCAAATTGAGTAGGTATTTCTGATGGCTTGGTACTCCATGTAGCTCTCAATGTAGAGTATCCCTAAAAATGGGAATATGTTAAGAGCACTATTTTCCTAAACATTTGAAGCTGTTAATTTTAAATCTGGGAACAGGTTGCTGCTGTTAATATGTAGAGGAATTACTCCTAAGTCTGTATGTCTGTCTTGGCATAAAAACCAGAACAGAAGTATGGTTTGCATATATCTTGGTGCTTCTTCATTTGTTGGAGTGTTTTCTCAGAGCTGGGCTATCAAGCAAGGCCTTGGAAAGATTCTCGCTTCCCTAAATAGTTCTATCAGGAAAGAAGTATTGTTTGGCTCTAATACAATTGTAATAGTCACAAAAATTGTCTTCAGCTAAAATAGTGTCCTAGTCCTTGTTGTCCACTAGAAGTATCATGTCCTGGTCCTCTTGGCAGTCCTGCCCTGAAAGTGGCAGGACATTAGTCTTCCTGTGGAGGCAGACATTGCATTGTACCTGTTTTTACGGAATTCCTGTGCGTGGATCTTTGCAATTCAAGCAGTATTTGAGGTATTTTCTTGGCTTACGCTTGGAATTAGCACCTTTGACCCATTTATCAGACTTGGAGGACTTGCCAACTGCCTTATCATTCTTGATTTCTTTCGTATCTTTAGTAAGAATTACTACAGGGGAAAAAAAAAATCTGCCAATATTCACTCTTGACAGAGTTTGGCATTCTTGAGAAAGTGCAGCCCTTTCTTTCCTGGCTTGATATCCATCACTCCCTGACAATGTCCTGAATTGCGATTTTTTTCTTAATTTTTTTTTATGACAGTCTTCTGGGGACAGCAAAAAGCAGTCTCTGAATCCAGCCTCTTCCACCTTCTATCTGTAAGCATTTGGAATATAATAATACAGTAAATGTTTTTGCTGTCTGTATCCCATACGTGCAGGAGCTGGTGTTCTGCTGTCTCCCTGCCTCACATTATTCATGATGTGCCAGCCTTGAGCAGAGCACTCCCTTTACCATCTCTCTCTTTCCTCAGTGTTGGCTTCCACATTCTCTAGGAGAAGTGCTCTAGGTGTCGGAATGTGTACTTCCATGGCTTGCTTCTTTATCTGCTTTTGTTCTGTATTCATGCTTAGAAATCTGGGGTGTTTTCCTGGTTTTGTTCTCTGTCTTCATTACATGACTTTCTTGACTTATTTCTCTATTTAAGTATTTCCCAAAATAGTATGACTAGGGATGTGGGGTGCATTCTTTTTTTGATCCTGATTCTTTGTCTTCTGTTAAAACAAAACAAATCCTTACAATCCTAAATTAATGGGTGTACCTTCTCCTGAGTATTTTTTTGTTGTTGTTCTCCTCTAGGCTTGAGAACAGTACACTTGTAGTTTATGAAGCTGGTAGAGCTTTGTTTGAACCTGATTATTTCAGTATATATCCTATGTACATTAACAGGAGTGTTTGGTTATGATGATATGTTAATTCATTGAGCCTCAAAAGGATTTAAGTTTGAAATAGGCTGTTAAAGGACATTCTTATTTGGTGCTGGCAGGAAATTTATGGAATATGTTTGTATAGCCATTCAGGCATAGGGGTGTTCTGAGTTGTTGTAATTGACTGGTGCTCTCACTATTCTAATTCAAAGTGATGAAACACAGAGAGTGTAAACTCATTGCTTGTAACCCTGCAGGAGCTGCTGTGCTTTGATATTTGGAGAAGGTGAAGAGAATTTCCATCACTGAGAAGGTTAGAAAGAATGGATTAAAGTTGTAAACTCTTCAGAAAGATGTTTTGATTAAATATGTGCCTAGTTTTATTTGATCTTCAAAGATAAACTTCTGTTCTCTGGTAAACTGTCCTCTTTGCCAATTAATTAAGAAATGAAAAGTAAATTAATATTACAATTGATGGTATGGAAGCCTATTCTGTGTATAATTTTTCTTAAGCTCATTGTTTCCTGCATTCTGCGACGAAGAATATGCCATCTGTAGTTGGGTAAAGACTGGTGCATTCCAAAAGAAATGATGTGATGCTGGTTTTTTTATTACTTAAATAGCTGCCTTCTGTGACTGTTGCATAAATGTTTAGAATCACAGAACATTGAAAATTACATAAACATCAATCTTGAATTGAGCTCCTGTATTAAGTAACTTGGATATGTGTTGGTCTGCTCTTAAATGGCCTCTAAACATAATTTACCTCGGTACGGTTCTTTCCTTCATTTTCAGGATCCAAACTCTTCCTCTGTCTTCTCATTATGAAATACTAGTCACTGTGATCTGGTATCTCTCAGATTGTGGAGATTTCTGAAGATGGACTTTTAATGCTCAATCCAGACCTCATTTGTGGGAAAACTACTTGCAAGTTTCCTCTTCAGGGATTTTTAACTTACTGTTTTTCTCCCTTTGTAATAAAATTCTGAAAATTGTAGTGTCTGTATTTTGCTTGGTTTCAATCCAGTGTGGAAATGTCTCTCTCTGGTTTACATTTAGCGATCGTACACATTTCTGTGGTGTTTGCTAATGTGCCAGTCGCATGGTACAGCTGCTGGGGTTGCTAACATGAGTTGTCTAAACTGATAGAGGAGTTTCACAACCAAAACTTGGTTTTGATTTGATGACTTGAAAGAGAAAATTGGATTATCTAGATAGTCAAAATTGATGAAGCTTGGGGAAAGATGAGCAAAATTTTGCATCATAGTAATAGTAATACCTCTGGTGTCCCTCAGCCTGCTGCTGTTGTCCGTAGAGGTGTGTCTGAGGAGCGCTCCGTCAGTGTTCCTCCCCTGGCAGTGGGTGGAAGGCAGTAACCTGGGGAACAATACAGGAATAGAGCGACTGTGTAATGGTGTTTTTCTCAAATACTCTTCCAGGCCCCGCTGGCTGCAGGTTTTGGGGCATTTTACATAGCTTCTGTTAAAGTAACACGGGGCAGGATTAGTGGTTTAGGGATGCCAAAACCTGTGGACAGGCTGAGATTTGGGTCCAGGTGACAGGACCTGCAGCCTTGCCAGCAGCTGGCTAGAGAACCAGTGCCTTGTCACCTTCTCTCAGAATCCTCACCTGGAAAATACTCCTGACTTAACTGAAAGCAGTGTTCATTAACCTGTGCTTAATCTTCGTTCTCTTTTTTCTCAGGAGTATAAACAGAAGCTTGCTCGGGTAACCCAGGTCCGCAAGGAGCTGAAATCCCACATCCAGAGCCTTCCAGATCTGTCGCTGCTGCCCAATGTCACAGGAGGTCTGGCACCTCTGCCGTCTGCCGGTGACCTGTTTTCAACAGACTAGAACAAATGGTGTCCCCCAGTTTCCATTATTACCAGCAGAAGTAAGACGACTCTGGTGTTGACTGGAAATCCAGTCTTCCAAGATCAGCAGTAGGAAGGAACTTGCAGACCCTGCTTTCAACCTCTTGGCTGCTCATGCTCACCCTCTTCTGTGTACTGTGGCTCATGCTGAGGGGAGGAAGAAGAGCATATTTTTGTGAGCTCTAAAGGGAGTGGGGACAGTCCCTATAGGCAAAGTTTTCTCATATTTTTCCATACTTTTTAGTTGCTGTTTGCTTTTAGCACTTGTTACCCCCACAAAAGTTATGAGAATCATGTATATACATACCTGGAAATTTTTCAAAGAAAGGCTGACCATATAACATTTTTCCTCTGTAAAAGTACTGTATTATTTCTGAAGACGTCTCGTCTGTTTTAGTTGGGTTTCTGAACCTCATTTATGAGAGCAGTGGAGTGGCTGGTGGGCTTCATAGGGATGTGTGTGTGTACAGGCACTGCACCGTGTCGACGTAAGAAGGTGGCATCTACTGAGCAATGGTACGGAGAAGTATTTTTCTTAAATCTACAGTTCCTCATACTCTTGTGGGACTGACATGAAGATAGTTCCTATTTGTCACGTACGTAAACTGAAACTCACCACAGGCAATAAAAATAAGCAGCTTTTCTTTGTGAATTAGAGATAGCTTCATAATTTACACTCTGCTGAGCAATGCAGAACTGGATATTACCTAAATGAGAGTGGAAGTAGATTTCGTCCTAGCTACCTTAGATTTATACCACATTTTTCCTCTTCATTATACAAATAACATGGTCACAGAAGCCTTGGTTTAACAAACTGAGAGGCTGGAATGGTGTATTGCAGCTGTTGATAGCCCTGTGACGGGTACTGTCTGATCTACTCTCAGGATGGTTACACTGAAAATACTATTCTATAAATTCTTTCCATAGCTTTAGTGAAGTTATTTGATGCACAGAAGTTAAATGTGGTATAAATATTTATTTATATAGAAAATAGACCTATATATATGCACATGTCCTGTATGCACATGTACCATGTCCATGCATGTAGATATTAGAAGGATGTACTTAATTTTGTGTCACAGATTATTGTGAATTGATCTTTATAATCGGGAAAAGTCAAAAGGCAAATTTAAAATACTCTTAATTCCATTATCTTGCTAGCTAATGTTTTAGCTGCCATGGATGTAGTTACATTTCAGTTTGTATGTTAGGTCTAACAGGCTGGACTCTGATCACTGAAAACCATTCCAATTTGGATAACAATTCTGTTTAAATTTAGCACTTCTCACTATAAAAGATTTTAAGTTTCTGGAAACATTTGATCTGATAATACAGGTTTTGTAACACAGAGGCTGAAATTAGTTGAAGTGATGTGCTGTGTTTGTGCCTCCCTATAGTCTTAAGCTGCTGTTGTCAAAGTCATGAGAGGAAACCTACAGAATTGCAACGCTTGTTCTGCGTCCTTGTTAATTTATTTTACAGGGTATTCAATAGCCTATTCAGCATTCAGTTAAAACAAATAATACCGCATTTTTTGGTCATTACGTAGTTAAGAAGCTCACATCCTTTTCTTACTGATGCTTCATTTTGTCCTTTTTTTAAAATGCCTCGAACCCTGACTGCCCAGCCAAGAAATGTGTTTTTCGCCTTAGTTTACAGGAAACTTTCCAGTGGCAGAACTATTCTTTCCACGAATTGGTTTAACTGTACAGCCTTTTATTGTCCAAACATTATTTAGATAAAGCACTGTACGTTCTCTCTGCTTTTGCCAAAAATGAAAAACACGCCCCCACCCCCCGCCCCAAACCTTGAAAACCCAAACCAAAAGACTCATTTCTGCCCTGTCTCAGCTCATGGAGTTACCCTGAGGCTGTTTGAACCAATAATTATTTTGACTATTGATTGAATGTGTATCCATTACATGACAAAAAAGCTGTCATAAAAAAAATTATGTGGACAAATGTGTTGACATCTCACACTGTTGTTTTGGGCAGATCTTCTGTGAGAGAGTTGTGTGTCTTTTTTTTTTTAATTGAAATGTTTTGATTTTTTTTTTCAATATATGTGTGTGTGTCATTTTGCTTAATTTAAATGAAGTCTTGTGGGTTTTAATTTTATTTGTTTTACTTTTTGGGCAAAGGGCATCTGGTGAACTGGGTGACATTCTCTCAAGGTTAAACAGATTTCCCCCAGGTGTGTCTTTTTTTAACAAAAGCTTAAATCTGTATATGAATTGATTTAGGAATTAATTTAGACATATAGGCTGCCATTTGTGACAGCAGTATATTCTGAAATGTCTCATAGATATCTATTTTTGAATAAAGAGGGTGTCATTGAACAGGAGTGGCTTTACTTTTTTTTTCCACAACGCAGATGTTGCTCTGGCACACCGTGGGTTTTGTTCTGGAGTTTTTGCCACC
>NW_009637800.1:2586-5128 GCF_000690535.1 Cariama cristata | reverse complement strand
GTTTGTAGAGGCAGAGTAACGTTTAGCGTGCCAAGTCACAGTCGCGTGTTTGGGGGGGCTTATAACCCGAACCAGTATGGAACATTCTCAGGTGATTACTGCAATGAACAAAAATAAAATACGCTCCCTTGCACTAACTTCTGATTTGAGCGGCACAAGATACAGAAGACTAGCTTCTTAATTCAGAGATTAGTTTAGATTATATGGAGGACATGTAAATAATTACTCTTTAAAAAATGCCAAGAAACAAACCAAAGCCAAAGCTGGAAGCCAGGAAACTGGCTTTCCTGTACAAACATCAAGAGCTGCTGTACAGCAGGATCTGTGATGCTGCGTGATCAGAGCCTTCCTGCTTTAGAGGAGGGGGGTCTTCACATCTTACTGGGTGTTGATTCTCTTGGGTTGGGGGGGCTTAGGGGTTCTTCACGCCAATTAACTGCTCTGCAACCGTCTCTTTGGGCAACCTTAGTAATTGTTTCATAGGCCTTGGAGAGTATCTGTAAAGCTGCTTACATTTTTATACCAGTTTACAAATCTTCCATTGAAGGGGCTATATTTAGTACTGCTTTCATGAAAGGCTTGCAGGAGTTTGACATACGGCTTCCTGTGAGTAGGAGAGAGTCTGATGTGATTGCTTCCAGTGAAAAGCCACCTTTGTATCGTGTTTGTAGGAACTAGAGTGAGGTTTTTCAAAGGCATAAAATGTGACTGGGTACTGGATGTCCTTTCTTGCCTTTGAGTGTCCGGGGTTCGGGGTTTTTGTTTGTTTGTTTGTTTTAAGAACTGAAACAAACTCCTCCAAAAATATTTTACTGTTGTGCGGTTTTCTATGCAGTTAACTAGTTCAGTGCCGTGGTGTGTGTTCCCTTCACTCCGTGTACTCACCAGGTGTTGCTGTATAACGAACTAATGTTGGCTGACACATCTGGAGGTGAGAACTGGATCCTACCTACCTAACGCCCAAGTCTGTAAGATCCCAGGTTATAATGGTGATGAGAAAGCCAGGCTGGCACAGCCTCCGAATGGCAGAGGCTTCTGCGGAGGTGTGAGCAGTTGTGCTGCCTGGCGCCGGGCATCTCGCCCCGGAGCAAGATTGCTGTGGGCTGAGGCCAGTCAGTTACTGGGGCCGAGTGTTGGTATGTTCCCTGGTCAGTTCTAAACTTCATCTACGTTTAGATAGAAAAAGTATAAAATGCACTTCATGCCATCTGGGGGGAAAAAGAAAAAAAAGATGACCTTGTAAAGCATTTGAATGAAACATCATTATAGGTGCTACCATGGGAGACTGGATCACATGTTTGCCAGTGATTTTTGCTTGCTTTTAGGGAAGTGCCACAGGCATCTGCAGCCTTTTTCCTCTTTGGACTTACCTATGGTTTGTAAAGTGGGGGCCCACCAAGTTTCCTAGGGCTAGTTGTATTTTGGAGATTTTTGGGTAAATGAGCAAGAAAAATGAACTAAAGAACTGGGCAGCTTTGGAAGCCCTGGAGGGTCAGTGTTACTGCAGTACAGAGATGAAGGTTTTTGTATCAGCAGTAGGAGTATTGTTTTTGTGCCTTGTTAGAAAGTAAATTAGTGGGTTTAGCGGGCATGGTGGCATCAGGTATACGGTTGGACTTGATCTTTGGGGTCTCTTCCAACCATAATGATTCTGTGATTCTAAATTCTTGTCTGCTTAGGCAAGTAAAATGGAAGTGAAGTTTGAATCGGTTGTTTATAAAGCAGAAGGATAAAAATGCTCCTGTTAAGATATGGCAAGTAAAGAGTCTCAGATTGAAAGCTTTGCGGTACGGGAAATACCGGGCTGGTTTCCCAGCGGAGCAGGAGGCTGATGATGGCCGAGGGGGAGGGCTGGGGGTGGAGGAAGCTGGCTGGGTTGAGCAGCACCTGGTTTGGAAAGGAAGAACCAAAGTTTGAGTTTTTACCTACCTGCAGACTTGGATTTCGCAGCTTGGTGCTTGCTGTGAGAGGATCTAGGACGTGCAGGGGAGGCTGCTGAAGTGTCCAGCTCAGGGCTTCTCTAGCAAGTCCAAGAAGCAAATAAGCTGCTCTAAGGGATTATATTGTGAAAAGCAAGGTCTTGTGGAAAGAGGATTGAAAAGAAATGGGTGTGAATTGCAATGTAAATGCCTTTGTGTCTTCTACAGAGCTGCTGCAGCAGCCTTTCCCTTCTTCCTTCCCCTTTTTATCCACTTGCAGGAATCGTGTGAAAAGTCTGCTGGAAGGCAACTGTAGGTAGAAAAATGTTTCTTTATTTGTGTTTTCAGTAGGGGCTTCACAGAGAACCATTTAGCAAGGGGTGTAATAAAGGCTAATGCCCTGCCAAGCCTCCACATATGCTGGAGCAGATGAAACTTCATGGTTATGCTCGTGCAGAATGCAGGAGCGGCCGAGGCCCTTATGTCGGGGATCAGCGCTCCTGGCTGTGAAACGCCTGGTGCAGGTAGGCAGCCCAGTGATGTGGAGGGTGGGAGACGAGGTGGGGAGGTGGGCTGCGCCCGGGAAGAGAGTGGCAGCCCTGGGAATATGCCCTGAATCCCCT
>NW_009637800.1:0-2569 GCF_000690535.1 Cariama cristata | reverse complement strand
CTTGTTCTTGTTGAACTGCCCAGCTTCTGCCGCCGGAATCAGTGAAGCAACCGTTCCAGTGAGATGATGGGACATCTGCTACTCTAATTGCCACAGCAGATGACAATCATCTACTCTGCTGCAGTCATGAAATACTGTTTTTGAGATATTTTGTGCCCTGTCCAGAGAATGGAGGCTAAAGTGTGTATTAATACAGGACACCCAGTTGTGTTCTCCCTGCCTTTGCCTCATGTATTTTCCGGCACAGAGTTAGCTCTAAAACATTTTTCTTCACCTAAAACTGTAAGTTCCTTCACAGTTTCTCTGATGCTCTGGGATGAGGGAAGCTTAGTATTTGTCTTGGGAGACAGAGTAGCCTCAAGTAGGTCTTCTGTTCTGTTTTGATCAGCTACACTGCCAGCAGCAGCAGGGAAAACCCCACGTCTCCTCTCGGCTTCCCTTCGGCTGTGCCGCGGTGGCTGTTCGGCGTTTGCAGAGGAACCTGCCGGCCCCTGCCCAGACGTGGCACCTGCGGTGGCAGCAAGCGCTGGGACCGCTTCTCCGCCCTCCCCGAGCAGGTGGGAAGCCAGCCGGGGAGCGGGCAGGGGGGCTCCGGGGGAGCAGCCAGGGTGGGTTCCAGCCGTGCAGCCCGGAGGGAGATGCTCGCTTAAGGTAAAGGAGCACTTTGGGCACAGAAATACCCGCTGAGCACACGGCAGCCTGAAGGGCGGGCATTTTGCAGCCCCATCAAACCTGGAACCTTAAAAGTGGTTGCAAACACCCGTGTTTCAGTTTTCCTCTGCTCAGGGATTTGATGTGGTAGGGCAGCCTGGCTGACTCGCTGCGGTCAAGTGTCATGCTGCTGCTGAAATGCATCAGTGTGAGAACTAATAATAAATCATAAGCAGATTTAGGGTCTTGTCTTTTCTTTCTGGGAAGAGACAAGCGGCTGACCGAAAGGATGTCCATCTGCTGCGAGTGCCTGGCTGGCTCTCGCCAGTCTCTTTACTGGTTTGTCGTAAGCGCAGCCCAGGCAGGAGCGTTGTTAGGGGCAGGACGGGGACCTGCCCCGCGGAGCAGAGGAGAGCCGGGACCGAAGTTGTGGGGCTGGGCTGGTGGGCTCTTCCCTCCTGGGGGCTGCGAGAAGGGTTCAGGCAGGCACAGAAAGGCTGTTTGAGTGGTAACTCTACTTGATGGCCATGCTGAAAGAAACGTCTCTCCGTGGTGTCTCCTGCACCTCCCGTGGTCTTGGAAAAGGGCGATGGCTTCCTGCGGGAGCGCAGTGGGAGCTCTTGCCATCTGGGTTTTATTATATGTTTTTCTCACCAGCTGCTTGCTGGTGCCTCGGGTGTCCCATTGGTTCAGTGAGTGTAAAAACATGTCCATGTTCGTGGAGGAGGGAGAGCTTTGGAGAGGCGGTGAGATTTGAAAATCCCACAGAATTGTACTTGTGCGTGCTCTGATTTGTGGTAGTTTGTTCTAGTCTCAATCCATCAATGAAGGTAAGTTAAAGGTCTTCAAGTCTAAAATGAGTTTACAGTTACTTCTTGGCAAGTCAGCATCTCTAGTGAGCTGAGATGTATTAATAACCTCTCCTCTGCACGTAAACAGTCTCACATTGCTTTGGCACTTGGGCTAATGCTGAATTACCAATTCTCCCATGCGATGGATGCTGTAAATATTTAATTTATAATTTATTGCTTGCATGGCCAAAGAGCGTTGTGGACGTAGTGCGGTACAGCATTCAGTGATCCAGGGATGAGCACGGGGAAGCTGTCCCCACGCCATGGCAGCCGACGGTGCCTGTTCTGCCCTGGGAACGGCCCCGCGGCGGCTGCAGGACGGGTCACGCTGTCCTCGCAGTCCTTAAAGGATGACTAAGAACATGTGCGGGGCAAACACCCATGGGCTCGACAGAGGTGCCTTAAGTAATTCATTAGGCTCTGCAAACAGCCTGGAAGGGGTGGTGGTTGCTGGATAATGGGGGAGAAACCAGCCCTAAAGAGACCCAAACCCTGGAGCCAAACCGTAAACGCAGCATTTGGAGTCTCTTACGAGCTCCTCATTTCTCGTCAAAGCAGCCCTGCTCTGCCCAGCCTCAGATGGATGGGAGTGACCTTCAGAAATAGCTGTGCTAATGTTTATTTTATCAGGACCCAGCTTCAAACCAGAGGAGCTGCTGGTTATTTTTAAATCAGGCATTGAGCAGCTTGAAGCCTGGCTCAGCAGAGCTGTGTGTAACAAATGCTCTTTAAAGTAAGGCTGTGCATCATCGCTGGCTCTGAGGAATGTTCCTGACAAGGGAAGGCAGCGCTGGGTCCGTGCCGTTAACTCCTGCGGGCACCGCTGCTCCCTTGGGGCTCTCTGGGCCCTTGGGACTTGCGTCTTGGGGGTTGATGCTGCCGGAGCTGGGGGCTGGTGTGGTCCCCACCGCTCACCCTCCCGGGTGCAGGAGGGGAGAACTCCCATCCCAGTCTCTCCTGGAGCGCCTGGCCGTCCTGGAGGGTTGTCTCGAAAGATTTTTTCGGCCGAACAACCTGCTGCCACGCATGAAGCCTAAGGCTGGCAGTGCCCACCCCTGCCTGGAGCA
>NW_009637799.1:7687-7901 GCF_000690535.1 Cariama cristata | reverse complement strand
TGGGGTGGGGAGCAGTAGGGCAAGGAACTTTTTAAATAAGAAAGAAGCCAATCCCACGTCCCGGTAAGCGCTTCCTGTTGGGATTAGCTGGGCTGCCGGGCATGTGTGTGCTTTTTCTTCAGGAAATACCTTTGGAAAGCCCCGCTGGGGTCTCCAGGGCAACCGGCGGCCGCGGCCCCCCGCACCCCCCGCCCGCATTGTCCCCGCGTCGCTT
>NW_009637799.1:7159-7617 GCF_000690535.1 Cariama cristata | reverse complement strand
TGCTGTGTCCGTACCCAGGCCTGGAGGGGGGGGTCATGGGCTGTGTAAAGAACGGGGGGATGAAGGTTAATCTGCGCTGCTCCTCTCCTTGCTGTCCCATGTCCCTGTCCCCATCAGGGGCCAGCCCCCGGGGACCTGGTGACAGTTATATGCACTTGGTGACACTCTCCATCTGGCCGGCGCTCGCCAGGCTCGGCTCCACTTTTGGTTCCGTTTCAAAGCTGGAATCAAGTAATAAAACCGCCCGCGGGCTGCTCTGGCCCTTGCAACCTGCATCGACTTTTGGGGCTTGTTTGAAAGCGGGGAGGTGTGATCTACCGGGGCTGGAGCTGCCCCTCGCCTCGCCCCGGGGGTCTCCCCGGGGGCTGTAAGCACTCCGGTCCCCGCTGCTCTGCCCTGTGGGATCCAGGGTGGGAAGCTGGTGGGAAGCTGGTGCTACCTCCCTGGCCTGAAGAGTT
>NW_009637799.1:3572-7128 GCF_000690535.1 Cariama cristata | reverse complement strand
AAAAAGAGAAAGAGGAGGTAATTTAGATGTGCCACGGCTACGTGGGGGTTTGGTGCTTTCTCCGGGCACGTGAGCACCAGGCACTGCTGATATTTTCTTTGCTCTCCTTGTTGCCCTGTTTTGCTCAAAGCCGGCTGCGAGCATCCCGGCAGCCGTGCAGCTCCGGGTCGGTCATGCCCCAAACCATGGTTTGGGAGAGGAATCCCACCTGTTTTGGGGATCGCCCAGCACCAACTGACCTTTGTGCGGTGTTGGGAGCATCCAGAGCTTCGCCGTGCAGCACCAGGGCAGGCAAGGGCCCGGGGAGAAGAGCCAAACGTTTGTCTGGCTGATTAAACTTCTGCTAACGTGGCCAGCTCGGGGCTTGCCCGTGCTCCGATGGGAGCAGGCGGCCGGGCTGGTGGCTTTGCGGAGAGGCTGCACCTGGTGCCTTGGTTTAGGTTACAGAAAAGCAGAATGTGAGAAAGAGACGAGTCCAGTGATCAAACGGGCTCACCCTAATTAAACGTACTTGGAGGGCACACCGGTAACGTGGCTCACGCCGCCGGCTGCTCCCCGGCAAGGGACCAGGCACTGCGATCCCTGGTTTTACAGAGGGGCTGCATTTCCAAGGGGATTTCGGTGCATCTGCTGCCGCCGAGCGAGATGGGCCGTCCCGGTGCCAAGCACGGTTATCCCGGTGCCAAGCACGGCCGTCCCGGTGCTGTCTGCCTGCCAGGGCCGCCCCGCAGTACCATCGTCCAAGCCCACGCACTGGCCGGGCCCCGCTCCCACCCGGAGGGTGAGCTAACCTGGACATGCTCATTAGCCTGTGAATTCATTTTCGGGCCGTTCCCACCATGCTGCGTTTTCCGCCTTATCCCTGAGTGCCAGAGATGTGCTTTGGGTTACCAAAGGGCAGGATCCTGCCTTGCCCTCTGCCTCCTCTCTCCCGTCCATCACACTCCGCACCTCCCCGGTCACGCTCTTAATGCAAAACAGCCTCTGACTCCAAGGGCTTGGGAGAGGGGGCTGCTGCCTTTGAAAGGTGACCTGGCCACACGCCACCGGCAGACCCCCGGCCCCCACCTGCCCGGGCCTCCTGGGTGCAGCAGAGCCCACGGCTCGATGACCTAAAGGAGCGGTGACACTTGCACATGGTACCCGGGGGACCCACGCGATGCTGTGCCCATGGGAAGGGACCCACCCGAGCTTGGGACAGTGCCTCTGGTCTGGGGTGGCTCAAAGTTTTCCCTGCCTCCAAAAACCTTTTCTACCCCCAAGCCACCTCCTCCTCGGTCTGTGGGTCCAGCTAGGGGGTGTTTGTGGAGCACGGGGCTGGCAGGAGCCCGTGGTGGTCCCTCGGGCAGGTGACTTGTACGAGCTCTTGGACCATGGCGGTGATTTTCTGGCTAGAAGTGATCCTGGGCCAGCATCGGTTTGGTTGCAACGTGGTGGCACCCAACGGGGTCCAGCACTGCGGCTGTGGGATGCTGGACCCCGGACCTGTGCGTGGCTCCTCCTGTGTCGGCGTGCGGGTGGCTGGGGAGAGGTGACAGGGACGTCAGGGGACATTCGTGGGCGGGGGGAGGTCCTCGGCAGCTCCAGGCACCTTCTGTGGGTTATGCTGTTCGATAAGGACAAAGTTTGTTGGGGCGTGGGGAGCGGCGGACCTGAGCGCGGGGGGGCGGAAGGTGGGAGATAAGGGCAGATATGGCTGTGGCTGCAGCTCCGCGTTTCACCTTTATTTGGGTTTTCGTGGCTGTTTATGGCTCGCTGACCTTGCTGTGTTCGAGAAGGAAATCAGGAGGGGCAGGAGGACGTTGTGTTACCGAGTCCCGTGGTGTTCAGCCAGCCGGTGACGGGACATCGCTGCTGCATTGTGTGCGTTGGAAGATGCCTGTGACTAATCACTTGAAACACAAATCAGAGCTACTAGAAGTGCTCGGCCCACGAGGCCGCGAGAGAAAACCGGGGGGAAAAAACAGGATTGCAAAAGCCAGACCCTTGCCCTGCCACCGAAGGGGCTCTCGCCAGTCTTCACCTTCCACGTTAAAATGCTATGTAACCACTTGCTGATGGATCTGCAGCCCTGCCTTGTCGTCTTCCAACAGCTGAGAAAAGCGAATTCTTCCCCAGCAAGTTGTTTTCCTTCAAGTGCTAAGCAAAAGAAAGAGGAGAAACTCTGGAGCTGCTCGTAGATGTTTTCCCCATGAAGCTTCTCATCATTACGAGGAAAAGCGGCCAGAAAGCAAAGCGCAGCTCACGATGCGGTAAATGAGAGTTTCTGGAGAGACGAGCTTTCCTTTTTGGCAGGATGGAGCCGCCGGTGGGTCCTGGGAGGAGCGGTGCTGTGCTGACGGCCTCGGCCCTGTAACTACTCGCTGCCATCCTGCACCCTCTGCCCGCGCCGGCTCAGCTCGGGGGTGTTTGACCGGGAGGGTTTGGTGCAGAGAAGGGACCCTGTGCCGGTTTTTGGCAGCTGATGGGCACAGGGGAGGGGAGAAGAGGTTGCGCTTGTCCGGCTCGGTGGGCACGGAGAGGCGAGGGTGATAACGTGTCTTAGTTCTGCGGGGACTCGGATGTTGTGGGCGTTCGTCGTGAGCTGCTGTTTTGCGAATCGCCACGCTCCTCGCTGGGGGTTGTGTGAGTCCCAAGGGAGAGCTGTGGTTTTGCTCTCGCCCCCGTGACCGGAGTGCGGTGCCTGCGGGCTGCGTGCCTGCTGAGCATCTCGGTCCTTTGGAGGGGACGGCCCTCAAGCCACGGATCAGCTGAAGTTTGAACGTTTCCAAACGGTTTCTGTTGGGTGAAACGGGGTTTGTTGGGATTTTCCAGCCCCGGCTCTGGATCTCTCCGATACAGGGCAGATGCGCTGTGGAGAGCTTCGGTTGCGCCCCCGTGGCACCGTCGGCTCTTGACCTCGGCCCGTCTGAAGCTGGGCTGCCACCGGCCCAGCGGTGCAGGGGAAACGCGATGCTTTCTTCCAGGATGCTGCCGAGCAGCTCTGGTCCCCGAGAGCAGCATCCGCAGCCAGGCCGTGTGCCCCTTCGCGCTGGTCCCACAGCAGCACTCAGCACCTGGAACCGTGCACACCGGCCTGGGATGCTCATTCCTGGGATGATGCTCACACTGCATCCATCCTGCACTGTTGCGGGGATCCTCAGGACCCACAGAGCTGCAACAAGTCTGAATCCTTCTTTGGGCCACAAAATTTGAAGAGATGGTTTGAAACCTGGTTGTCTGCACCAAGCCCAGGACCGGGAGAGCCCCTCACACACCACCACGGAGGGTGGAGGGCAACGCTCAAGGACGGATCTGTGTCTGCACCTCCAAGGCCAGGAGAGACAAGATCGCGTAGCAGCGGGATGAAGAAAAAGGATCTTTGTGCTGCTCACACAAATGTCGCATCGAGGAGCAGCTGCAGCTCTCCCTGCCCAGGGTCGCTGCGGACGGGAACGCCGTAGCCGGCACCTGTTTTGCCGGAGCTCCCCTGGGCTGACCTTTCCCAGCGATGCTGCTCTCGCAGACCCTCGCTCCCCTGCCTCCTGTCCCCTCATCCCCCCCAGCCTTTCTGTCC
>NW_009637799.1:1790-3554 GCF_000690535.1 Cariama cristata | reverse complement strand
CTGAACCGCGCTAACCGGGGCGAGGGTCTTGGTGGCATGGGGACCCTGGCCTGCTTCGCTGGCTCCCCGCTCATGGTGCTGGGAATCCCAGGACCCCTGCGCAGCGCCAGAGCCGAGCAGGGATTTGGGATGCTCCTGGGAGAGGCTGGATCTTACCAAAGCAGCCGGTGCTGCCTGAGATGTCTCAAGTTGCCCATTTCTCCCCTGTTTCAAAGCCCCTGCCGTGGCACGCTCCCTCTGAGCCGGGCAGTGCTTGGTAAGAGACTGAGGGGTGTGTGGGTGCTTTTGAACTCCCCGGTCACCCAGCGGGTCCTGCCGCAGGGGGTGAAGGACTTGGTGCTGCTTGGGGTGCTCGCAGCCTCTGCCTCTGCCTTCCCTCCGCTCTGCGGCCGCCCCGGCTGCTGCTGCCGGCTCCCTTCCCCTGGGCTCGCTGGGCAACCGGTCCTCGGTGCCGCAGCACGAACATCCCAGCAGCGCATGTTGCCTCATTAACACAGAGCCGCGGCAGCAACAGCATGGTTTCCTTTGGTCTCTATTTCTTTTTCTCCTCTTTTTTTTTTTTGTTTTTTGTTTTTTCCCTTTCTTCTCTTTCCTAACTCCTCCAGTTCTGCCCAAAGCAAAAATCGAAGTGGAATCCTACTCGGCCCATCCCGGTGACCTCCTCCAGCTGCGCTGCCGGCTGAGGGATGACGTCCAAAGCATCAACTGGGTCCGCGACGGTGTCCAACTGGCCGAAAACAACCGGACACGCATTACCGGGGAGGAGGTAGAGGTCAGGGACGCGGTGCCCGAGGACTCGGGGCTCTATGCCTGCATGACCAACAGCCCCTCGGGAAGCGAGACCACCTACTTCTCCGTGAACGTCTCAGGTTCGTAGCGGCCCTGGGTGCAAAGGGAAGGGGCAGTCCCGGGGCCGGGCTGCGGAGCAAGGACCAGGCTGTCTCTGCACGCCTTTGCATGCTTGTCGGCACGTACACCGACCACGCATGGATCTGTTCGGCTGCGCGGTGAGTTCGGGGCAGACCTGCGATTTGGGGGTGCCCGGAGGAGTTCCCGGCGCGGTGCCGTGACTTCCCGCCTGCTGTGGCGCAGGGAGAAGCGGGTGGAGGTTGTCACCTGTTGGTCTGCATGGGGCTGGGGGGGATTGCGGGGTTGCCGAGGTCTCCGTTGGCGTTGACGGAGCGTGAGGCTGGAGAAGAACGCTCGAGGTCGGGAGGTGTCTGCCGGGGCTTGGGGTGTTTCTGTGCCCGCAGGGTCTCGGTTGCCACCCCAGAGGGGTTGGTGGCAAGGAGCCGTGTTTGGACACACGGCATGGAGCTCTGAAATCACCTTTGGGGGCAAATTGCTCCGTGATGTCCACGGGCTGTGAGCAGTGGGATGGCAGGCACTGTCAGCCCTGGCTGGGCTGGTGGACACGCACAGCGTTCACCCCCATGCTTCCCCACCGGGCATCAGCGCTTGGCTCTGCCCTGGCCGCCCCACTGGGCGCAGTCCCACGTCACCAGCCCATGATGCTCCAGTCCCCAACCAGCCCCGCTCAGGAAAGATCCACGCACAGATGTTCAACTGGGCCATCTCTTCTCTTGCAGATGCGCTCCCCTCTGCGGAGGATGACGATGATGAAGATGATTCCTCTTCGGAGGAGAAGGAGGCAGATAACACCAAACCGAACCGTACGTGTGAGATGAGTTTACCCCCCCGGTGCTGCCTTTGGCAGAGGGCGAGGGGAGACTGGGCACGTTTCCAAGCATCACCCAGGGACGG
>NW_009637799.1:831-1759 GCF_000690535.1 Cariama cristata | reverse complement strand
CAGGCAAGGGTGGGCAGGGGCTCCTGCTCCAGCCCAGGGCACCCGGCGATGGTGAGGGCTCGGTGAGGGGAGCAGGTCTGGATGCACCCGGGCGAAGCAGCCTGGTCAGAGCAAGGGGACATGCTGGCACGGCTACATTGACCCCCAGATAACACCCCATGTCCGGGAGCTCCCCTCCCTGCCAGAGCCAGGCTCAGCTGCCTGCACCTCTCCAACTTCCCAGCCCTGCCCTGCCCTGGGCATCCTCAGGGTTAAACCAGGAGCAAAATGCTGGAGATCCCTGTGTCTGAAGCCCCGGTGAGATTTGCCGAGTGCCTGCGCTGGTGGTGCTGAGCCCCCCAAATCTGTTCCCCAGAGGCCATCGCTCCCTATTGGACCTATCCCGAGAAGATGGAGAAGAAGCTCCATGCTGTCCCGGCCGCCAAAACGGTGAAATTCAAGTGTCCATCGAGCGGGACGCCCAACCCCACGCTACGCTGGCTGAAGAACGGCAAGGAGTTCAAACCTGACCACCGCATCGGGGGCTACAAGGTACCGGTATGGGGGGGCCGGGGTGGTACAGGGCAGCACCCCTGCAGAGGTGATGGGGAGGCAGCCGGCTGGAGGGTGGCGTGGGGAGGGGGAGGACCGAGAAGGGGCTCTGCAGCTTAAGAGGCACCAAGCCCCCTGTCCGCGCAGCCCCCGGCGAGGGCAGATGGGCCCCTCTGACATTCCTGTTGCAAAATCACCCTACGGCAGTGACCTGCTTCTGGGTCATGTTTGCACCAGCTCAACTTCTGGGGGAGGGGGTGGCGGATGAAGCCAGCCTGCCTTTGCCGGCTTCGCCTAATCCCCCCGCCGAGGAGAGGGGGTCTCGGCGTCCCCGGCAGGCGTGGGGGCTCCCAGGGGCGAAAGAGCCCTTCCTTTGCCCAGCGGTCGTTGGGAGGCG
>NW_009637799.1:382-726 GCF_000690535.1 Cariama cristata | reverse complement strand
AGGTCCGAGGCTGCAGGTTTTTCCCCCCTGGGGGGGATGGGGGCTCGGTTTTCCCCTTCTCATGGCTCCAGCAGTGGGGTTGTTGCTGCAGAAGAGCCCCAGCAGTGAGACCAGCATGCCAGGACTGCCCCCTCCCCGAAGATTGTCCTCTCCCCAAAGCAGAGGGTAGACCCCACTTCTCCACCATCCAGGGCTCCTATCGTGCTGGTGGCAGCTCCAGCCCAGGGACAACCACCCCGGGTGACCCTACAAGGGAGCACCATCCCCTTTTTTCATCTCTTAGTTTCCTGGAGCGGGGCTGCAGCCTGCCCAGGGTTTACACCCCCTCGGTGGGCATCTCCCCA
>NW_009637799.1:0-217 GCF_000690535.1 Cariama cristata | reverse complement strand
GACTGTCGGTTCCACGTAGCACAGCCCGGGGAGGAACGCGGGCTCACGGACGGGGAGGAAGGGGGCTGCTGGCAGTGCCGCGGCTCCCCGGACGGTGACAGCACGGTGCCCTGGATAGCTAATGGGGCTGAAATGCAGGACTGTGGAAATAACCAGTTTCCAGCTGGGAGGGAGGAATGCGGCCGCCCCGGCAGGGAGCAGGGCTTAGGGAGGTCTC
>NW_009637798.1:615-857 GCF_000690535.1 Cariama cristata | reverse complement strand
TAGCCCTTTATAAAGTATTGATGTCTCCCTGCTGCTCAGCCACAGCCAGCAAGGTCCCGGTAAAGGGAAACGGTTCCTCGGTGACTGCGGATGCTCGGCCCGGGTTTTTCATTTCGATACCTTTATTTTTTATTTTTTTTGGGGGGGAGGGAAGAAGAAGAAATGAAGGTTTTGGTGCATAGGATGCTCCCAGGATCCTGGGAGCTCGGGCGATGCTTGTGCCGTGGGTGCCGTGCCCGCAG
>NW_009637798.1:0-207 GCF_000690535.1 Cariama cristata | reverse complement strand
ACATTAAACCCCGACGTGGAAAGGGAAAAAGCATCGTCCCCCCGGCTTGTCATGGAGGGGGGGACAGATCGTTTCTCTTCGCTCGCCTCGTTGATGGAGAGCGATGCGCTCGCTCTCCGTTTTCATAATTAATAATTATGAATTACCCGTGAAATGCTAAATGGTCCCAGTGTAAAATACACCGGCTTATGGCAGGAATAAATCAGG
>NW_009637797.1:4236-6707 GCF_000690535.1 Cariama cristata | reverse complement strand
CGAAAGTGAGTACTGGTCCTGCGCCGGTGCGGGGAGAAGGGGGCTGCCTGGCACGGGGTGGGGGTTGCATCGCCCCTCCGCCACGGGGGGGTTGTGCTGCCGGGGCTAGCCTGTGCACCGCTCTCTGTCCCTTCCTGTAGCTCCTGTGTGCTCACGGGTGCCCTTCTTGCCTCCTGCCAGCCAGCACCGGAACCTCAACGGCTCGCTGGGGGACCGCGGGGGTCACCGTGCCACCAGGAGCAGATGCGCAAAGACCCCTATGCCAACCTCATGCTGCAGCGGGAAAAGGACTGGGTTTCCAAGATCCAGATGATGCAGCTGCAGAGCACTGATCCCTACCTGGATGACTATTACTACCAGGTACCGGGGAAGGGGAAGCACCAAGCCCGCTCCGCTGCGCATCCTGTGCCCGTAGCTTCTGGCAGGACAACACCTTAACACTCCCACGGGACCAGTGTCTTCCCGGCAGAGGCTCTGTGCCGAGGGGCGTTGGGTGGGAAGCGGATGCCAGTGCCGAAAGCGATGCAGCGGAGGAAGTGTTTTTGGGGAAATGCACTGGAGGAGGAAGGCAGAGGGATGGGGTGGGGCGAGGATCCCCGGCAAGGGAAGGGAAGGGAGGCAGCAGCAAGGGAAGAGTTGCCACCCTGTTCTTGGGTGAGATCTTCAGGGGTGAGGAGACGTTGCAGGGATGCTGCATCATGGATTTGGAGGGTGCTCCTCTGTGTCAGAAGCTGCGTGTGAATAAAACAGAATAAAACACCCGGAATGGGAGATGGGGAAGCTGCTAAATGGAAAATGCAGGAGAATGCCCTGGGCAGGGAATGGCTGCGTAAGGAGGACTCCAGTCTGACAGGGGGTGGTGGTGAAGCCTGTGGAGTGCAAAGAGCGAGGTGGAGAAGGTGGATGGGGAGAGACCGCTCCTGCTCTTTCCCAGTTCAAGAACAGGGAGCACCAGACGGGGCTGGGAGGTGCCAGATTTGGAGCAGACGAAGCACGGTGACGGCTGGATTCTTGCCGACGGTGGTAGATAATCAAAGCTCGGCTGGGTTTGAGGGTTCACAGCACAATTTCACGCGAGGGAAATCTACGGAGGGCTTCAAGCCACGTAGGGTGGACGCCTGGCTTGGGAGATTGAATGGGGCTTGCGGGGTGGCTGGGAGTCTATCTGGGGCAGTCGTCAGCTGTGCGGGAGGTTTGGCCCCTGTCTTCGCAAAGGGGGTGCAGAGGAGCCAGCCACGCACCCAGAAAGGTCCCGGAGGAGTCGGTGCAGCTGTGAGCCTGGGACAGAGCGGGGAGGGCAGTCACCAGCGTGGCTTCGGTGTGGTGAAATGGGTCAGAGTGGTCTGGTTCCCTCCACGGTGGGCCAGGGGCCCAGTGGGAGCCGGGCCGAGCACTCACTGTGGGTTGTCTGGGCTCCAGTGGGAGCTGGCAGGAGAGAGCTGGGGCCGGTGGGTCCGTCTGCTCCGGGCGGGCGGGAGGAATCGCACTGACAGAGGTTTTCCGGGAGCTGTGGGTGAGCTAATCCCCAGTAGAGGAGAGGAACTAGTGCGGCCGCAGCCGGGACGTGAGTCAACAAAGCTCTGCCGTTGCGAAAGAGGCGAACATTGGCCGGGGTGGATGGGAAAAGCGCGTGAGCACCGGTGTGGGAGGCTCCAGCCACATGCTGCCCAGCCTGGGCATGGTGCTAACAGAGCAAGGCAGGCTAACTGGAGTATGCTGGGAAGGACTGGGAGCTGGGGACCTCACAGGGAGAGCGGACTTGTCATTGTATTGAGAAAGAGAGGGCTGAGAAGGAACCTTGACCTCTGTAATCTCGAGGGATGATAGAGAGGAGGATGCAATCGTCCGCTTGTGTACTGGGGGAAGAACAGTGGTTTAAAATGCTGATGTTGGGAAGACCAGTAAGTGGTGGGTGAGGGAGGGAGCACAGGCCGGGGAGAGGGACGTGTTGCATCAGTCCTTGCCAACTGGGGGTCTTAACCTCTCCTCTCCCTGCCTCAGAATTACTTCCAGAAGCTGGAGAAGTTGTCAGCAGCGGAGGAAGTCCACGGTGATGGTCCCAAGAAGGAACGCACTAAACTCATCACACCTCAGGTGGCTAAGCTGGAGCACACCTACAAGCCAGGTAAGCGCTCCTGTCTCCACACAGCCCAGACCTCTGCGGGTGAAGGGTGGTGCTGGTTCATTCTGGGCTGGGACAGGGGGGTCTCACCGGTGCCAGCTGGAGTTTGGAGGTAGCCACGGGGCTACTTTGGGGCCAGAGAGAAAGGCGGGAGAGGTGGGGTCAGGCCCAGACTGACTCCCTTTGCTTCCCTTCTCCCCCCTTCCTGCAGTGCAGTTTGAGGGCTCGCTGGGGAAGCTCACGGTCTCCAGCGTGAACAACCCTCGAAAGATGATCGACGCGGTGGTGACCTCCCGCAGCGAGGATGATGTGAGTTCTGACCCTGCCTCCTCTCCGAGACAGCTCCGTG
>NW_009637797.1:0-4161 GCF_000690535.1 Cariama cristata | reverse complement strand
AGGTCAAGTGTGGTAGACCCTGGTGACGATCGAGAAGGTGAGTTCGAGGGGGACCGCCGCGACCCTCCGAGATCTGGGGTGGGGCACAAGGTGGGCTGGGGCGAAGGAAGGACCAGAGGGACCACGGTGCAGTACCGATGAACTCCTCTGGACATCCAGCTGGGGACAAGCCAGCACTCAACAGTAGCTGAGGTCCTGCTTGCAGGAGAGGGGGTGGCCCTGGAGCAGAAAGGCTGGAGCCGGGTACCAGCCGTGCCTTCACCCTGTCCCAAAACAGCCTGGATGGGCTTTGCGGGGTCTGTTACTGACTCAGAGTAGCAGATCCCTGTGCCCTGCTGTGATCACCATCTCTCCCGCAGACGTACAGTCTCCTCCTGGACGTGGAGGACTATGAGAGACGCTACCTCCTGAGCCTGGAAGGTGAGCGGCCGGCCCTGATGGGCGAGAGGAAGCAGAAGATCTGCGATATGTATGACAATCTGAGGGGGAAGGCACCCGGGCAGGAGAGGTGAGCAGAGGTGGTGTCTGCAACTCAGTCGCTGTTAGGAGCTTGGACAGTCTGTGGGCACTTGCAGCTGCTGAAACTGATTTTCCAGGGACCTGTTTGGCTGAAATAACCTTTTTTTTTTTTTTTTTTCTTCCCCCTCTCCTTTTTTTGCCATTTTCCCCATGCAATCGTTCGCTGTGGTTATGATCCTGTAACAACTTCCATCCCTGCAGTTCGGCTGCTGCGAATAATGCCTGTCTGCATGCTCGTTGGGTGTCTCTCCGCCCCAAACTCTGCACCCTGGCACATCTCTGGGTTCCTTTTTTTTTAAGGCTGTCCCCTCTTGCCTGACCTGTAGCCTCTGCAGCGCAGATGGGCAAGGAAAGACACAGGGTCTCGATGGCTCCCTTCTCTGCTGCCCCGTGGGGAACCGGGCCTTGTCCTCCTGCCTAGCCTGTCAGAGAAGCAGAGGTTGGGGTTAGAGGTGTCGTTCCTGCGTTGTTTTTCCCTCCCCAGCGGTGTTTTTGGAGGGAGGTGTGTTTTTTGCCTGGTGCCGGTGCGGGGCTGGCTGTGGGGGTACCCACGGGAACACTCCACGTTCCCTGGGATGCTCCTAGCTGAGGGTCGGCACCTTTCTCCTCTCCTGGGCAGGCCGAGTGACGACCACTTCATGCAGATCATGTGTATCCGGAAAGGGAAGCGCCTCGTGGCCCGGATCCTCCCCTTCTTGTCACCCGAACAAGCGGCTGACGTACTCATGGCGACGGCCAGGAACCTGCCCTTCCTCATCAAGAAGGATGCTCAGGATGAGGTGAGATTCCAGGGGCTGGGAGGGTTCCCCTCACTCGCTGTCAGGTGGGTTTCGGTGCAGGGTCTGGAGCCAGATCTCCTCTCCTCCATGACGGAACACGGCAAACGGCATCGTGTGTTTTAAGGACGGTTGTTTCTGCCTCTCCTGCGAGACTGCCAGAGGCCTGGGGAGGCTGCAGGAGCTGTGAGTTCCTGGCAGGGCCCATCTCCCGTGCCTGAAGGCCGACACAGCACAGCCCAGCTTTGCTGGGAAGGAAGCAGGGAAGATTTCTGATAAATGGTGCTTTTGTTTAATGAGCCTGGCTCTTGGCTGAGCACTTGTCTAAAGGGCTGCGTCTCTGATTCATCGGGCGACAACAGGAGACTCCATCTTCCAGAGAGCAGAGGCCAACATCTTCCAAGGGACACGCTCTCAGCTGTCCTCTGCAATCTTTTTTATACAGAGAACAAAAATACAGGCATCTGTGAAAGAAATCCAAGTTTGTTTTGAGAAAGGATGATACAAGAGTGAAAAAGACTTGCCTGAATCTAAAGCAGGCCTGTGCCGTCGTGGGGATATGGGGGGATGCTGTTAGGATGGCCCACCCTGAGCATGTGAGGGCTGCTGAAAGCAGAGGATGCTGCCAGTGTGTGTGTACCCATGAGGCAGGGTCTTGTCAGGGTCCGTGAGGCCCCAGGGCTGCCAGCTTTCCCCCGGGGAAGATTTTCCTGCTGCTGCAGCTCCCAGCTCCTCCGCTTCTGTCTCCGCAGGTGCTGCCCTGCCTGTTGAGGCCCTTCTCGCACGTTCTCTACCACCTTCCCTTGGGGACGGTCACCAGCCTTGTGCAGCAGCTAACGAACCTACCTCAGAGCGCGACCGCGCCAGCGCCCACCAACCTGCACCTCACTGCTGTGCTCCAAAACAAGGTGCTCCCCTCTCCCTCGCTCTACTCCCCGGGGCAGCTCATCCCTCCCTCCCCACCTCCTCATAGCTGGGAAACTGAGTTTCCAACCTCCTGGCACTGGATGGCAAAACTTGGATGCAGCTGTGGTGCCAGGAAGGGAGCCACAGGCTGCCAGCCCCTGGCACTCTCCCTTTCCCTTGCTGATTAACGAGGGTGTCTGGCAGATTAATTAGCTGTCTGAGCTGGCCTGGGATTCCGCTGCAGTGTGACAGCCGGTTCCCTTGTCTGTCCTGCTGGGCTGCAGACTCCTGCTCTGAAATCCAGGGTGGGAGGGCTGCTCCTCTGCCGTGGGTTCGTGAAGATGTCCCCCCAAGCTGGGCAGGGAGTGGTTTGTCACTCACGCAGCCATCCCCAATGCCTGTTGTGACTCAGGCCCATAAACAGCATCCTCCTTCTCTTCCTCCTCCTCCTCCTCCTCAGGGGACTCGGGGATCCTCCTGCTTGTGCCATCATCCCCGGGAGGACTGGGAGGTGGAGATCGTTCTCAGACCCACCCAAAAAATGCTAGGAGGGGAGGAGCGGCGGGAGGGAAGCTCACCCTGCCCGGCCTGTCCACTGCCCCAGGGATTTCCTCGCGAGGCACTACGGCCCTCGGGAGGCCAGTGATGGCTGGTGACAGCACCAGAAGGACATCTCCTCCCTGGCAGGCTCCCAGTGCCCTCCCTGACACCCTCCCTCTCTTCCCCGCAGTTCGGTCTGTCCCTGCTGTACTTGGTCTTGAGCCGCGGAGAGGAATTGCAGAGCTCGGACGCGAATGCGGAGCTAATGCAGGACAACCAGTGGTGAGTGCCCGTCCTCGGCTGCACCTCGGGCTGGGGGGGAAGGCGGTGATGCCGTCGGGGTCGGACACTGTGCCGTGCAGGGTCCGAAGGACTCGGAGGTAGAGTTGATGAAGAAGGAGTTTTAATTGCGATCTGTCGGCAGCAGCACTGGAAACAGCCACGGTGCTGAAGGAAAGAGAGAAAGGCAGGCCCGAGGCAGAGGGAGAACGTGGTAGATAAGGCTTGGGACGTGCAGAGACCAGTCCCTCAGAGGTGCAGGGAAGCTGTCACCTCAGCTGAGCGGCCGTAGCGCTTTTAGCCTGGGCAGATGCAAGGTTGCCGAGTCTCACTTAGCCCGCAGCACTAGGTGTGTGATGCGGCGTTACTGCTGTTCCCCCCAGGGGCTCGAGTGTCCCCGGCGAGCTCCTGTGTGGCAGACGTCGCTGCATTATGAGGTCCTCAGGGGCAAAGGCCGCCCTCGGTGGGACGCCGGGCCCCGCAGAGCAGCCGGGGCATCTCAGCGCAGGGGACTCAGAGAGGCTGTCGAGTGGAGGCAGGACCCTTCCCCATGGGGGAGGCCGGTGTCCGAGGACACAGCGCTGCCTCCTGCTTAGTTCCAGTGCCAAAACACCGTGAGGCGTGCATAGCCCTAAGCACCCAATGGTTCTTATTCCTCCTTTTCTCCTGTGTCCCTCTCCGGCAGGACGGAGCTGATGCTTATGGCAACCCGGGAGCTCCTGCGAATCCCTCAGGCAGCCTTGGCCAAGCCGGTGTCCACCCCCTCGAACCTGGTCTCCCTCTTCTCTCGCTACGTCGACCAGCAGAAGCTGAACCTGCTGGAGACAAAACTGCAGTAAGCGTCAGCTCTCTTCTTCCACGCGACCATGGCCGGGTCCTAGCAGGGGACTGGAAAAGGGCAAAACCGGAGATGGGGGGTGAAAAGGGGAAGCTGGGGGCAAGGACCGGTGTGGGGTGGAGGGTGAAGCCTGCCCTAAGAAGGAGCAGCCTGGGGTGAGGGGAGTCATCGCCTCCCTGCCTGCGGTGCCTCTGACCCCCTGTCGTTGTTCCCCGGTACCAGCTTAGTGCACGGGATCCGGTAGGAGGTCTCTGCGGCTCCTCGTCGGTACCGGAGTGTTGCAGAAGATGGATGGAGGGCAGG
>NW_009637796.1:0-568 GCF_000690535.1 Cariama cristata | reverse complement strand
TTCCCCCCCCTCTTTCTATGAACAAAACCATAACACTCTTTGCTGATGTATCCAGGGCTGCTCTGGAACTTGCTGGTGAAAGGTGAAGCTCATACTAAGGGCAAGTCCAGGCTTTTGCCATTTCTGTAGACAAAAGGATTCTGAATCAAGTCAAATCTGGAGATTTTTATCCCCACTCTTCAGAAATGAAGTATTTAAAAGATAGAAGGAAACACTGGTCTAGAATTTAAGTTGACTTTCAGGGAACACACCTACATATACCACAGCAGTGAATGGAAGGCCGTATTCTACATCTGATATGGATGTTTTTGGTATCTTGAAATACGCAAATGTCTTTAAATGCTTCAGTCATGTTCCAGAATTTTATCCATAATGTTTTAGCATTAGATTGATGTGTAGTGACATCATACAATAATCACCTCTTTTCTTGGAAAACTAGAGTAATCTTTACATTTCCTTTGCCCTGGGACATCTTTGTCAAGGTGACCCGTCTATCTAATCCAAACAGAGTGATAATCATGATATTTCTGTATAACATTTTCCAAGAGACCATAGATGTTCCTTTTCT
>NW_009637795.1:7159-7814 GCF_000690535.1 Cariama cristata | reverse complement strand
TCTCGGGAGTGGGCCCGCGGCGGCACACCTGCAAGCGGCACAGCAAAGAGCCATGAGCCGTGGCCGGAGGGCTTCCAGATCTTGGAGACCTCTTCCTCCTCCTCTTCCTCCCCACCCACAGCAACCAGCAAGAACTGCTCTCTCCTGCAGTCCCGCAAGGGCTCAAGGTGCCCAGAGAAAGATCCAGCCAGCCAAACGTAGCCTCCGCTTCCACGTGCCTCAAGGAAGGTACCAGCTCTCCAGTGAGACCTTGGCTGCCTGCACGGCACCCCGGGGACGCTCGCTCCCGGCCAGTGGGGCTCTGCAGAAGCCACCGAGCAAGCGGGTTACAGGGACAGAAGCGAAAAGCCACAAGAAATGGCAAGAAGTCCCCAGCAGAGAGGTGGCTGGGTCCTGAGTCCCCAAAGACATTAAACGACCCAAGGAGCCTGCGATCCATACAGGGGTTCAGAAAGGCCTGAGCGTGGAGGAACACGAGGGGACAGAACCCAAGTGCCGACGGCAACGGAGCTGCTGGAGGAAGGAACACTCGGCGCCTGCTGTCTGCCCTCAAAGAGGGGGACAGGAACTCTTGCTGTTTCCAAAGAGGGTGCAAGGATGAGACAGGAGAGGTACGAAGGAGGACGCTGCCTCTGCCCAAGCCCCTCGGGGGAGC
>NW_009637795.1:6048-7115 GCF_000690535.1 Cariama cristata | reverse complement strand
CGGACGCCGGTGCTCCTGAGCTGGCGGCAGCAAGCTCAGCTGTGCTGATTGCAAGGCCCCTGGGGGTATTGCCGAAACTCGGCCTCCCTGTGCCCGGCGGGGCGAGGGGTGAGAGAAGGGAACACGCCCTGCTCCACCGAAACACAAGGGCAGGTCAGGACGTGGTCTAACAGCGGAAGGTGCTGCCAAGCAGCGGATCACCGTGGGCACCGGAGCTGAAGGGAAGGTACAAAGGTCACAGCTACCCCACTGCAACTCGGCCAGGGTGCTTTGAAAGGAGGGCTTTCCTTGCCTGAAACGAGCCACGGGATCTACAATGACCACAGCTGGCCAAGACCTCCTCGTACATGCTCCTGCCAAGACAGTCCCTGCGGCTCCGCAGAGCTCCCCGGCACGGGGCTGGGGCGTCACATCGCTGCGGAGTGAGGCGAGGACCACCTATTGCCATTGTAGAAAGCCCACGGCCAGGCCCCAGCTGGAATACTGCGTCCAGTGTTGGGCACCTTACCTCCGCAGGGATGGACAAATTCTGGAGGAGATCCAGAGAAGAGCTACTAATAGATATGGAGGGTCTTAGCTATGTTGATAGGCTGAAGAGCTTAAGCCCATTCAGTTTGGAGAGGAGGAGGAGGAGGCTACGAGGGATCTTCGCAGTGTGTGAGCACCTAAAAGGGGATCATAAAGACTCGGGTCAGGATCTAATCAGACTTAGCAGCAACAGGAAACAACCCCCAGAGGCTCCTGGCAGTGTCCCTCCCACCCCAAGGTCTCTGTGGGTTTGGCCTGACAGCTCTGCTGGGGATCTGCGGGGCCCACGGGAGCTGCCGTGCAGCACGGAGGCCCCCCCACCCGCGGCGTGCCTTCGCCTCACTCACGTTTGCGAGCCTGCGCCTCGAACTGTGACAGGTTCTGCCGGGTTGCCAGCCTCACCTCCACCTTGTCCCCGTTGAGGATTTTGCCGGGCAGGAGCTCCAGGAGTTTGTGAACAGAGTTTTCAGAGGCGACCACCACCTCTGCGTACCTGCGGGAAAGCCCGGCGGTCAGCCAGCCCCAAGCGGTTCACCCAC
>NW_009637795.1:0-6035 GCF_000690535.1 Cariama cristata | reverse complement strand
CCCCTGCCAAACCTCACGGGGCTCCATCTGTCCTCGCTGGCAGAGACCACCCAGCACCACCACATCCCGCTGCCATCCCTGGCAACTGAACCCAGCCTGGTGTTACGTGTCCCCTCCTCCCTTTCCCATGCTGTTTGGGAGTCTCCGCTTTACCATCCCAGCTCCAGGCTGGCTGTGCATCACCTGTGCCAGCCAGGGAAAGCACCGGCTGCCCCCTCACTGCCCCCAGCACTGAGGATGTGGCCACAAGGGCCTGGCTCCCCCATACTCCCACAACGCTCACAGCTCTCACCCTTTCGACTGGCCATTGGCTCGGTTCTCTGCGAATTTCAGCTCCACTACGTCGTAGACCCCGATGGAGCGGATGGTCTGGATCAGCTGCTGGTCAGTCGTCCACTGAGGGGAAGAGGGGAGAGGCTGGCGTCAGCTCACGCAGCCCTTCGCGGTGCCCCGGTGCTCCCCAGCTAACCCAGGCTCAGCGCTCAGGGCGCTGGGGCATGGCATTTGAGTACAGACACCCTCAGAGCCCCTACAGGGAGTTGAAAAACCAACTTCGAGTCTGAAACGGGCCCCCCGCATGGCTACCAGAGGGGTCTCTGTTTTCTGGACAAGACAGAGCCTTCCCAGAACTGTCCCCGTATCCATCAACAGGAGAAGGAGGCTCGCCCGTGCAGGCTCCAAGAAGGCAGAGCCAGGCCGTGGTGCGAGGGCGACACTACAGCTGCTGCCCACTCGCCCCAGACTGGATCTGAAGACCCTCAGGGCTACGAATCCCATTTCCCTGAGGATCACAAGGTCAAGCCCAGCTCACAACTCGGCTTGGAACACTGGGTCAGTGTGGACTGAGGAGGAACACCACCCCCAAAGAGCCCTGCAGCCCCTCAGGCGTTTCTCTGGAGGACCCCCATCTGCGTACGCACCACAGGAGACCCCAACTACTCAGGCAGGTGGTCTGGAGACCCCCTCCACAGGCAAGCACAGCCAGGCAGCGATCCCACTCACCCAGGAGAAGCTGCCCACGTAGACGGCGGCTCTCTTGTTGCGCAGCCCGCTATACGTGTACAGGATGGCGGGAGATTTGCTGTTGGGCTTGGGGGACGGCTCCTGACGGATTTCTGGGGGTGCCTCCGAGCTGCTGGTGCGGCTTTCGGGGGGCTGCGAGCTGGCTGCTAACACGTCGTCGTACAGGTCCATCTGATCAGCATTACTAAACTCAGAGTCCTGTGAGGGGAGACACCGTCAGCACCTCCGCACGGGTGAGACCCCAGGAGCGAAACCGCAGTTTGGAAAGGGACCTGTGGGCTGTTAAGAGCCTAAACGGGGCTGTGGAGGTCCACCCCATCCTGCTGGAGCCCTCCATCACCCCCCAGCAATGACCATCAGGCAGCAGCCAAACACCAACCACCACAGGAGATGCTTCAAAGTCATCTCACGGTGCCGCTCTGCCGCAGGTGCCCCACCGTGCCAGGAGGGCTGCGGCTGAGTGATGCCGGAGATTAGGAAGCCTCCTTCATTGTTTGCAAACCAGTTGTCCCAATTCACCGAGTGCCAGCACGCACAAGCTCCTTTGAGGCAGCCCAAAGGTTTAGTGCCCAAACCACTTGTCTTGGGTCTGTTCGCAGTTAGAAGGCGGTGAATCACTGCAAACAGATCCAGCGCCTGTTATCACTCACAAGCCAACTCCTCTTGCCCGGAGCCCTGTTCCCTCAGTGGCACGCCACTGTCTCCTTGACAGCGTGTCCCTCTTTCAGCACTTCATTTTTGCTATGACAATTCCCTGCGCTTCCCCCCAGCCCAGTAGACCCCTCTCAGCACGGTACTGCTCTCCCTCGCTACTCCACTGCCCTGCAAAAACAGGCCATGCCCTACGCTTATGACTTGTGCGATCCACCACAGCGTCTGCTCTTCCTCCTGGGCAATGTGGAAATCCCTCCTGCCCACCTCCAGCTCTCTGACCCACTGAGCATTAACACAAGCCCCACCAAGCATTAACACGAGCCCCACAGCAACGGGATCAACATCTCCTTTCCCCAGCAATGAGGATTATCGGTGCCCCGAAGACAGGGTGACGGGCTCTGCTTTGCGATGCTTGACATAACCCTGGAGCATTTTTTACACGTAAGGAGGTGAAGAAGGGAGGAATATTCCAGGAAGCAGAACCACGAGGCTTTATCCCACTGGCAACCTGCACTGGCTTGATTTTCCTCCCCCCAACTTCAATTACAAGCCTTTTGCTTTTCTGTCCGCTCCTCCGCTGAGCTCCAGCACACGCCTCGCACGAGCGGAGGACCGGCTCACTGGGATGGCAGCTGTCCTGAGCAACGGGGCAAGATGCAACTTGCTGCTCTGGGAGGCTACCAGGAAGAAGCTCACCTTTTGTAAGCGTGTGAGGGCAAGAGTTCAGCGGTGGAAAACCAAACGCCCTCAACGAACGAGCCTCTTGCTCCTTGGCAGACACACGCTTCCCAATTCCAGCCTGGGGGCTGCGCACCCACCCTCAAACCCTGCTCCCCCCTCATACACCACCGTCCGCTCACTCGGTGTTTGAGGCCGGCAGAGCCCTCTTCAGGGTAGGAGCTACAGACGCCGTCTGCACGCACAGATGCACGCACGCCATCTCCCCTCCGCAGCGCAGCCTTTCACGGCACGAACCAGCCACCGAGGAAGCTTCTGAGCTGTGAACTCAAGTGTCCCAGATCTGCCTTCCAATTCCCACTCTGTTCCGGGCTATATTTAATTTGGAGTGTACAGCGAGCGCTGTGTTTACTACGGATCTTCAGACTAATTGCTCACCCGGATTCAGCGTGTGCTGAGCGCCGTTCCATGCTACAAATTACTACGTTACTATCTGTCACACGGGAGCAACGCACAGGTCCTGTGCGGCACAAAAACCAGAAGATCTGCTCCCAAATTTTTAATTCCAGGACTTCAAAGGCAGCTTGGACAACATCTTCTGCTAGAGATAGCGTGAGGTGGTTAAATCCCCTACACTCTGACAGCCAGGGAACCGCACACATAAAACACGGCCCTTTGTGAGCTCAGGGGCAGAGACGGGGAAAGGCGCTCAGCACATGGCTTTCAAAGGGTCACAGAAATATAAAAATCAAACCATTTTTCCCCCAGACACTCTTCTTGACAGCAACATCTATTTCTAAGGCAAGCTGTAACTTTTGCATCCAGCTATTTCAGCTGCAGAGCTGATAAAAAAGGTGACAAGAATTTCAACAGGGAGCAGTATTTTTGCGCTCCTTCTCAAAACAGCTCAACTGTTTGTTTAATCCGCCTCCCACACTCCTACCCCCACCAAGCACCTTTGGACATGGTCCAAGGCTGGAAGATTTCTGCCTGAAAGTTTCAGAAAGTGAAGAACAAAAATAGGGGGGCTAGGGGAGAAATCGCTCGGAAGCCCTCCGTTATGCTACTTAAGGGATGCTTCAGCTCGGGAGGTTTTTAAAGATCCTCTGGTATCTTGAAAAACGCTGTCTTTTAAATAACAGCCTGATGGAAAGATGGTGTAGAAGTACTCACGGCCCAAGCGCTCACAGTCCACTCTGCCGGTCTCTGCCCTTGCTGTCACGCTGAATTTTCAGATCATTGCTTGAAACACACGGTAGCAAGAGGCTTCTCGCGTCACCCACCGACTCGCCAGCGAACACCTTCACTCTGAACCCACGTGGGACGCCTTGCAAGGTGCCCGAGGATGAAGCTGGGCACCGTCAGCAGTAATTACCACGTGTGCCATGGGATTTGGAACCACGCTGGCATCCCTGGTGTGCCACAGGGACCATGGGGCAGCCATGGCACCTTCCCACCGCGCTTTGATCCCATGCGTGGCATCGTGCACAAGTTAACTCTGGGTTTCTTCCTGCCACCGCACAGCCCGAGGCGAGCGAGATGCTGGAGTCGACAGCCTCGATAATCACTTCCAGCTTTAACAAGTCTCCATCTACTTGGTCGCGTCAAAGATCTTTTGTGTACTGTCCCCCAAACCCTCCAGCTAAATCTTTCCACGCCGTTTCCTGCTGCCCAGCCAGTCTTGCTCCATCCTCCTCTCAACGCTGCTTAACTTCTTTACTCCCAAAGACTTGACCAGGACCAGACCAGACCCATCAGAGACCCTCTCAGCTCCCCAGCAGACATTCCCGCATCAACTCAAGCCACTGCTTTTGTCACCCTTCCTGCTCCAGCCCTCCCAGTGAGCAAGGCTTTGCAGGAAAGCCTACCTGCAAGCAAGGGCAGGACAGGCAGCACTGGCCCGTCTCCGCAAAGAGTCTGTGAAGCAGCAGCAGAATTCTCCTGTCAAGTCATCCTACTCGTCCGTTGTCCATCGGTTGTCCTCCGAGACCTTACAGACTTTCCAACTCACACCTGCCAATGTCACAGCTCTCTCCTTCTCCAGACAAAAAGACAGCACGTCCACTTTCACTGCTTCCCTTTGGCGTTCACACTAATTGCCATAAATGAAGTTTCCTGGTTATTCTGTGCACTTTTAAACGCCAGCCCAGCGACCTCCACGCATTTTCTTAATCTGCAGCTTCCATCCTTATTCCCGCAGCTCTCCACCTCTCCCTTCTGCCCCCACCTCCTGGTATACCTATTTCCCAATTCTGTTAAAAGCCAACTGCATAAAAACATACAAATTGAGGCCGTTCCTAAGCCAGAGCAGTTCTGTTTGGTCCCAGCACAGCACGAGGTTGTTTAATACATGGGGAATCGGGTTTATTCCAGGAGTTTTTCAGGAAGGATGCAGGAAGCGGTATTTCAGAGTCAGAGAGTGTCCGGGCAGGGCTGCCCGGTTGCTACAGGCAGCACAGACATTTGCTTTGCAACTCACCTTTCTAGTGAGGTTCCTGTTATTTTGGCAATGTTACAGCCAGCTTGGACCCTGCCCTTCTCCAAAGCAATTGCTCTCAGCAGAGAACTCCTGCTTCTTCCCAGGCGGCTGGAAAGCACCTCGCAGTCCCCTCGACTCCGAGGCAGTTAACAGAGTTTCCACCATTTCACCTTACCCTGAATGTCCAACCCACAGCGTATTCTCACCTGATAACCTCCCACCTTCTCAGAACAAAGCGTTTATCACCCTCAGCTCCTCTTCAGCCTTCTGGGAGCTCACAGCGATTCCTTCTTCCGCGTGGTTTTCTCTCTAATTCCTGCGGCTTGCCCTCTAGTGCAGACCAACTTTTCTCCATGGGCTTTCCACGGCAGTTTTTAGTCTTTGAACATTTGTGTTCACACTTGCTCTCCCAGATCCCCAAACTCTCTAAAATCTGCTTCTCTTAACAGCTACAACAGCCTTCCTTCTCTGTCATTTCTTCCTGCAAGTCCCAGACAGACCCAGGGTGGGAGAGGCGGCACACGGGCATCTCTCCAACTGCAGCGAGTCCCTGCCACAGCTTCCCAGCCTTGGTGGTCCCGCAGAATTGGTGCTCTGCATCCCCTCACTGTGCAGTCCCCCGGCAGTGCCTCTTCCAGTTTGGATTTCTCATTTCTCCAACCAGGCTGCAGCTGTCCTCTTCAATCCCTGCTCATCACTGCCCTGGCAAATATTCTAGTCCAAACCCTGCCTCCCTCTCCCAAACGTTTTGTGACCAGCCACATGTTGAACCTTCAGTGAAACCCGCAGAAAGACCCTTTATTCATGGCTCGAGATGGCAGCCACCAGAATTTAGGAATGGGCCAAGCCCTCGGTTCCCCACAGGGACTCTCCAGTGCTGTACCACCCTTTCCCGGGCACACCGGTCACATCTTCTGCCTCTGCTCAATATGACCACCCCAGCCGGCAGGTATGTCCACGCTAACTGCTCCAGCACCTCGCTAACGAGCTGGCCAACACCAGTTACAGTGCTCTCCCCCGGAAAGCGGGATCTGTAGCCCCCAGCCCCGTGGCCGGACCACGCAACTCACCTGGTTGAACTCCTCGTCGGCGTAGATATCAATCAGATCCACTCCCTCGGACATATTTCCAGAGACGGGAGCAGGAACCCGGGCTGGGACCGGGGCGAAGCAGGAAGACGAAAGGTGCACTGCAGTGGGGT
>NW_009637794.1:29119-29333 GCF_000690535.1 Cariama cristata | reverse complement strand
GTAGCTGCCGCGGGGCAGAGCGGAAGTGCTGGCGGTGGGCGGTGCGGGCCGAGCGCAGGTGAGGTGCGGGCTGAGTTGTGGAGATGGTGGGGCCTTCCCGCTCCCCTGAGGGTGCGGGGTCCTTCGGGGCGGTGCTGGGGCCAGGCCAGGCCTCGCTCGGGGCAGCCAGCGGGGCCCCAGGGCCTCGCCTTTACTATAAGCGTGAAGAGGAGTG
>NW_009637794.1:3265-29088 GCF_000690535.1 Cariama cristata | reverse complement strand
TACAGGCGCCATGCGGCCTGTGGGGCAGTGGCCGTGCCCCCCGGGCGCTCTGCGCTGCGGGGCCCTGTTTTGCTGGGTCCCTCCCCCGAGCAGTCAGGGAGAGGCCTCGCCGGGCTTCTGGGCCGAGTCTGCGTCTGCGTGTTGAAGACTTCGACTCGGCCACGTTTAGGGAAAGCCCGTGAGGGCTGTGAACGCGGTGGAAGCGTCGGGATGCAACAGCTCTTTAGTTTGTTAGTAGCAGCTTGTTGCTTTTGATTTTATTTTGTGCCGTGCTTGTGCCTCTTTATTGTAGAGGCTCTTCAGGCGAGCTGGGGACAGCAGCGTTTCTGGAGGCAAGGTGCTGTAGGTGTGCACGCAGTATGTGCCTGACAGGCAAAGTAACCATCGCTGAGTCTTACTAGATGTGGAGCCTCTTTGAGGAGGTGTTCTTGAAGCTTTTAACTGGGGCTTTCCTTCTGGGAGGAGGGCCTTTACAGGTATCTGCTCTCTTTATAGCAGACAAAAGTTGCTGCCTGTCTTGCGAAGCCTAGATGTTTTAGACTGTTGGTCATTACAGTATTGTGTGCACAAAGTGTTTTTGTGACGGAGCAGAGCATGCACATCACCATTTTGCAAAGTAGCCAAGAATCCTGAGTAAGGCTTTCATTGACTGCTAATCTGGAGCAAAGAAATTGTACCTTTCCATTGACTGCTGAGCTGCCTTGGAGAGGCTGAGATGTGACTCTTTGCTTCTCCTTTTAGTTCCTTAACTCTACCAACAAGGTCTGAAGAAATGCCTTAATTTGAGGCATCGGTTTTGATAGCAAGACCTTGTATTCTTCCTTGACTTAAATCTGATAACTTTACCAGAAGACTGCAAAGTTGTAGACTTGAGAGTGGGGGGGGCGGGGAAGACGGGATTCAGAAATCAGTAGGAGGCAGAGATGATTCTTTGCTTTTACATGTACTTCCTACCTTTTCTCTTTTAACTGTGTCTAGTTCTTGGCTGCTGTTGTAAGTGTCTCCCTTGGGCTGTAGGACTGTGCTACTGCAGAAGAATTATGTATTGTAAATACATAACAGTATTGGATTATATCAAACAAGTACAGTTTTTTGTAGCCTAATGGCACCTGTAAAAACCTGGGACAGGAGTGGAGAAGTACTTGGATCAAACAAATGCCATGCCTGATTCTTATGTTGTTTTATATCTGCTGAGAGTAGTGGCAGAGGTTGGTAATCTATGCCTCAGAAGCTTAAATGCTGCTTCTGGAAAGCATTGGAAGAGTATTATAGACCTCAGCTTCTCTGTAAAGTAAATGCCATTGTCTGTGATACACTAGTGCTGCATTAACTGGAGATTAGGGTCCCTTATTGTCCTAATTGTCCTTCCTTCCCAGGCTTACACTTGCACTGAAGTTGGTTAATCCAAAAGTGTATCTTGCACTCGAAGTGGTAATTGGTTTTATTGCCTTCTGTGCTTTTGCGTCATCTTTTAGTCTGACTTAGACCACTGGTCCCAGCTGCGTTTGTAAAAACTTCCTGCAGCACTGACAGGGTTTTCAAACAGTATCCGTGGAAAGTCCAGAGCATGACAGAAAACTACTTATTGAGACTTTCAGTGCAAACAGGGGATACAACAGCAGGTGATGGTGTATTCACATAATAATCACTGTGTTCTGGTGTGTATAGGTGCTTGTGGTCCTTTGACAGCATTTCTGATCGCTTACATGTATTCCTAGGACAATATCCTCAGCAGGTTGCGTATGTCGGCTAGATGGTGGTCCCTCTAGGCAAACAGTTTGTGTGTGGTTAGATTTTAAGAAGCCAGTTGCTAGATTGGGGATAACCAGACCATAGGATGCTGGGGTTTGTGCTGATCATCAGTAGTGTGTTATTTTTCTTGCATGTTTTCTCTGAGCTCTGGTGGATAAGAATTACTTCTTATGATGGCTAGGTGAGTGTTGCTAATGTGCTTAGATGGCTTCCAGGGGGCATGGAAAAAGGTAGCTTGAGAAAGTGAACTATTTTCACTACGTTCTGTCTGTCTGCCAGTCCTATATGTATTTGAGCAACTTCTACCTCGTTGGACTACAGAAGGACCAAGTCAGAGGCCTTGGTTGTATTAAATTTCTAGACCCAGTTAGAACATGGAAAAAGCACATTTAAAGCTGTTATCTATTTTTGCACTACCTCTGTATTAGCATCTTGTAACTTTTCACATTTAGGTGGCCTCTATATCCATCTGGAGGAAGGAGTGACTTTGAGGAAATTGTTCCTGGAACAACATCTAACATTTTTAGACAATGACTGCATAGTAGGCTTCTTGTGCCTGACAGTTTCCCAGACAAATGAAGGCAGTTTCAAGGCCCGCTATATATTTTAACTTTTTAACATGCAGAGACTTGGAGAAGTGTATGTACATCCCTGTGTGGAAGAGGCTTATTGCCAAAAGATTAGCAGCACACTTTGCTTATAACTAGGTATTTTGAGTCTGTTAATCCTAGCATCATCCTCATTTGGACTTTGAAGCCTGTGATGATAGGGCATGAAACACTTGGCTTCTGATGTGTGTGGTGCTACTTACGCATATTAGAGAGGGACCTATCAACTGAAGTATAACTACTGGACCCCCTGTTGTGGCAGAAAGCTCCATAAATAAACAGCAGGTAGGTGTGTGCTTATGCTAGGAGTGTGCAAAAAAAGGAGCTGTCTGCAGAAGTTGCAACTGCAGAGCAAAAATTGCAAGGGAACTGGGCTGAAAAGGAGTGTTTCTGCATTGTCGGCGTCAGGCAGAACCTCAATGACATCCCGGGTGTTTTTGTGTTAAGTCCTTCTCCGACAATAGCAAGGCACTGTAGCAGGGTGCTCCCTTCCTTTCCTACCCTGAAGTAGCCTTTGCTAGTGGCTGTATTCCACAGATGTCCTTGACAGCATTGGTAGAGAAGTTGAGCATTTTCCCTGTGTGCTGGGGGAGGGTTTTATCGTTCAGAGGGTACAGGGAGGTTCCCCTTGCTGCTCCTTGTGCCATATGTAGGCTTGGTGTAAATGGAAGTTGTTCTGGGACTCGTGAGTTGACAGCCTTCATTAAGGTCAGTGTTTTGAGATGTCTGAAATCAAGCAACTCACTCACGATGTTGACACTGGGTGAAGAGGTCTGGTTCCTCAGTTATGAAGTGCTGAAGTGAATGGAGTCCCTGGAAACCTTGAAACCTCTGAAAATCCATTTTGTTTTGGTACATATAACTCTTTAAGTCTGAATGGTTTTAGTCCAGCTTTTGCACAAAATGAGGAGCAGGAAAAAGAATTTCAGTGAGTCTTACATGGTTGATTTAAAAAAAAACCAAAAAAAACAAAAACCAAAAACAAACGAACTAACAACCAAATGTAAAACTCCCTGAACTACTTCGTACTCTTGGAACCAGCAGCATCACATCTAGCGAACCTTGGTCAAGAATGAGATCCCTGAAAATAGTATAAATATTCCAAGTATAGATCATAAATACTGTATGAAGTAATTCTTGTGTCTGTTAGCATCCTTCCCACAAGGTATCTCCCTACATTTTTTTACAATAAAGGATGATAATAGCATAAGACAAAACATCAGCTTCAGGGCAGTGGCTCTGCCTGCACAGTGATTGAACTTTGTTTTGGTCTGAGATGAAGACAGACATTCAGTTCCAAGCTTTGCATTTTCCTCATGCTTATGGCCTATCCATATGGCAGATAATTGTAGTTTTAAAAATACGTATCCACTTTCCTGTCCAACTTCACAATAAATCTTCGAGTCCTGATGGGCTTTTAAAAGTGGAAGAGATCAAATATGTACAAAATATTTCAACATACCAAGTGTGGGAGGGTGTCAAGTCTGTAGCATTAGTGCTGATCAGTGATTCAATTAGTGTAAAGTGTATTTGCAAACACTTGCTGCCTGCAAGAGATGGATTGATGGTCCCAGACTCTGGGAATAAGAGATGGGGCGTAATAATAATCACAAATATTTTCACGTCCAGTAGATGGGAGATGGAATAGTTGCCTTCCTAGTAATCTCTCATATGCACAGAGGTGTTAAAGTCTTTATAAATAACATGCTTGGCTTTCAACCCCCAAACTGGCCTGGGTGGTGAATGCAAACACTTGGAAATAACATGACTTTTGCCAATAAGGGGGCAGTGAAAGAGTGAGAGAGAACTAAAGCAGGAGGACTAGATAAGGAAGAAAATTTTTTTCGCTTGGGAGATTTAAGTGAGAAGGAGAGGAAACGGAGTCAGTGAGGGTGAGTGCATTGTCCAAATCTACGTGGACAGGCCCTTTCATCATGACAGGGATGCTAACGCTGGGAGCCAGAGAAAACCGTATGCTGGAGGGGGGAGGTTTGCATGATGCTGTGCCTCTGATGTTCTTGGTTGATGCTGATAATGGAGTAAGTAAAATCTATTGTATTGGACCAGGTACTTCTGTGGCTTTGCAAATCCAGGGCTGTGTTGTTGGCTTTCTGGCAGTTGAAGCACTTGTTGGCTGACTTTCTGCTGGATGAGTGCCATTCTGCTCCCAGCTGGCTGGTAGACGCAAGTGTTGACTTGTCTAGTAGCATGTTCTTTGGCAATGAAGAACACGGTAAACGGTTTTGGCTGGGACTTGGGTACAACTAGTTGTGTCCTGAGGTGATGCTGAAGTAGGGTGGCTGCAGTATTGAGCTCGTTGTGGCTGGAACAGAGTTAATTTTCTTTACAGTAGCTGGTTTGGGGCTATGTGTTGAATTTGTGCTGGAAACAGTGTTGATAATGGAGGGGTATTTCAGTTACTGTTGAGCAGGGCTTACACAGAGTCAAGGCCTTTTCTGCTCCTTGCCCCACCCCACCAGTGAGTGGGCTGGGGGTGCATAAGGAGCTGGGAGGGAACACAGCTGGGACAGCTGACCCCAGGGATATTCCATACCATGTGATGTCATGCTCAGCCTATACAGCTGGGGGAAGAAGGAGACAGGAGGATGTGCAGAATGATGGCGTTTGTCTTCCCAAGTAACCGTTATGCGTGATGGAGCCCTGCTTTCCTGGGGATGGCTGAATGCCCCGCTGCCAATGGGAAGTAGTGCATGAATTCTTTGTTTTGCTTTGCTTGTGTTCTTGCTAGGCTTTTGCTTTCCCTGTTAAACTGTCTTTATCTCAGCCCACGAGTTTTCTCACTTTTACTCTTCTGATTCTCTCCTCCGTCGCACTAGGGGGGGGAGTGAGCGAGTGGCTGTGTGAGGCTTAGTTGCTGGTAGGGTTAAACCACAACTATGTACAGAAACAGAAGAGTGGGACAAAAATGAGTAATTTTCCCTTGCTGTCCCCATCTTATTCCACGAAATCCAGTTCTGTAACCAGTTTTCCGTGTCTTCAGTAGGTTCTAGCAGGCTGGGCTGCAAGAGCAAGAAGGCAGGATGTTGTCGAGACCAAAGCCTGGGGAGTCTGAGGCAGACCTGCTGCACTTTCAAAACCAGTTCCTGGCAGCCAGAGCTTCACCTGCAGTCAAGATTGTGAAGAAAGCAGACAAGAGGAAGGGGGAGGAAGAGAGCACAGATGCTGAGAGACCCCCGCTGCAGGACAGCAAGGATGTAGTCATGTTGGATGGTAATTTCCCTTGTGGGCTTCTTTGAATTACTAGGATTCTCTGTCCCTCTCAGTGTTCTTCAGTGCTTGCCTTTTTACCTCCCTCTCAACTCTATGTTGCTTTTGCCCTGCATGTGTGTCCTCCTTGCAGTATTGTTTGTTCTTAGCTTTGTTGGAAAGTGCTCTTGTCCAATACTAGCATCCAGTAGAACCACCTTTCCAACACATTCCCTTTGTCTACATTTATCAGCTGTCTGTGGTACCTTTCCAGCCTCAACCCAAGCAGTGTTTTCTGTGATTTGTACCCGTTGGACACTCACTGCTTATTTTGCTATCCATCCAGAGCCTGTTCGCAGTGTCTTTGACGTTTAGCTCTGCTAGTAACTCCAGCTTTTAGCCAGCAGATCTGGCCTGATAAGCCTCCTTCCTGCAGTTTTGTTTTCCTCCAACAGTAGTCACTGTAACCCTTCTGTCATGTGCTTAATAGACTCAGAAGCTCAAGGTGCTTTCTTAAAAGCAACAACTTAAATCTTGCAGTGCTTGGTTCCAGATACGGACATATGATCCCAGTTTATAGATAGTGAAAAGGAGGCCTTGACTTGCTTGTGATCATACAAATCACTCACTGTTAGAGCTGGCAGTGCAAATGTGCTTTTCTGTGCCTGAACACAACCTGCAAGGACACTATTTGTTTCTATACAGCCTTGCTTCTTTCCTTAATACTTGCAGTCAGGCCTCAGTACCCTTTCCTGCTTATGCAACTCTTTGTATTGGCACCAAGGTCTTTTCATAAATAATAAAATTCTTGGCCATGTTTCTCTCCACTGCCCAGTGCAAGTGAGAGACAGAGGGCTCTTAACTGTCTTATTGCTTCCTCATCTTGTCTCTCATCAGAGCAATAATAGGTGCTATTAGGGAGCCTTGGTCTGGTACCTATTGCACAGTAGTTATATATAAGTAACTTAACTGCTTTTTTTTTTTTTCTTCTTATTTCTCCACCCCAGATTTTCCTGATATTGTCCCAGCTCTAACTCCAGCTCCTCCAAAAAAGTCCAAGATCAAAAATGCTTGTGTCCACTTCGAAGATGAAGATCCAGAGGAAAGACTAGAGAGGCATGATCAACACATTACAGCAGTCTTCAGCAAAATTATTGTATGTCTGTTTTTTATGTGATGGTCTAGTGTTTTCTGAATGCTGTGAACTACGCAGCGGACAGACATGAAGGGTTTTGTTGCTGCTTTTTATTTCCACAGTGTAATGAAGCAGTTGTAGCACTGTAGACCAGTGTCCTGGAGCACCTTGAAAGAAAAAGCAATTTCAGTATATTTTTGCTATCAGTTAAATACGGGTTTAAATTTGCTTTCCAGTCCAGACAGCCTATAGGTCACACTGCTTGCATGCAAGCGTGTGCTTTAGTGTGAATTTGGGTGAGTTTCTGGACTCTCTAAGGGGGATGTTCTCATTGCTGTGCGCTGGCCCAGGTTTTCCTTTATCTGATTCTTTGATTGGTATGTGGAGTTTGGCAGCCCAGCCTTTTGGAGAATAGCCTCACTTTGGCTCTAAATAAGCACAAGGTATTCTGAGCCTGACAGTGATGTTGCAGAAAGCTTGTGAGCTGCAGACCTGAGAGATTTTTGAGTCCACTCTTAGCTAAATGATAAAGTCTAGCGGCGGCAATGGTTTCTACAGGGTTTGAATTTTTTTGCTGCAGGAACGAGACACGAGTGCAGTAGCAGTGACCATGCCAGTGCCCACAGGAGACCCGTTTCCAAGGACATTTCACCGCTCTGAGATAAAAAGTGAGGTAAGATTAGGAGCATCTGTATTAGGCTACTTTCATTAATGATTAAAACTTCTCCACAACAAAACCTAACGCTTGGTGGGTGTTAGGGCTCAAAATAAGTGACGTGGCGCACTGGAGATTATGAGCTAACTCAACATATCTCTGGCACTGCCACCTTAGTGTAGGAGAGAGTTCTACCAAGCTGCCGTCAAGTAGGCACTCTGTACCATACTATTAAATAACATTGGAATCCTTTCAGTTTAGGAAAAAGGCAATCCCCTTCAGTTAACTTTAGTGAGGTGGATCAAATCTGCGCTGCTGTAATAGAATTGAACCTGTTTTGCTTGTTTTTGTCTGAGGAACAATGTCCATTAATTTGTCCACCAGGTTTGATAAAGTCTATACTTACTGAAGTTGCAACTGGTTTCTCCTGGCATGACATTTGAGTATGGCTGCATAGATTATCTTCTGCAGCTTTTTGGTTTTTGACGTAATTTTTTTTCTGAGACTGTAAAACTGGAAGCTGTGGCTGCTTTCAGCAGTCATTGCTGTAGTACCAAGAGCTGCTGGCTGAGTGGGAGTCAGATGCTGGGGATTGATAAGTGATTGATAGCTGTGGTTGCTTTGAAGAGGTAGCTTATTTTGAAGGACAGCTTTTTTGAAAGGAAAGAGTAATACTTTTTAAAATACCAGTTCTTTTTAGCTGATGCAGGACTGTGCAAAGCAGCTACCAAATGTTCAGACTGCCTTTTAATCTTCTTCTCTGGACTGGGGGCATGCAAGAGTTTTTTTGCTTAGTCTGCTTTGGATTTCCTGTGTATCCTGTGCCAGGCTGTTCAGAGCCATGCTCTTCCATTGCATAGGCAAGCAGCACAGTAATTTAGTCAGGATTATTTTAGCACCACTTGCCCACTTCTTACTGTGTAAATCTCTTCACCCTGCTACTCTCTAATCGCCTTATAAGAAGCCTGTTCCAAGCATGTGGTGAGCACAGTGCAGTACAGCCCCATTTATCCTCAGAAATGCAAAGTATTCAGCTATGCAGAGTTTCCAAACAGCAGGAAAGCTGGAACTGTTGTGTTTGGTGATATTTTAGGTGTACTTGCCTAGCTTGAATTCACTTATAATTAATCATCTTCATTCTTTAGGTAGTAAAAATGTTCATGTTTTTGTCTCTCTGTCCCAGCATTAAACTGTGTGTTAAAAAAAGAATAGCGCACACACAGAAAAGGGCAGGTGGCTGCCAGCAGCTTCTATGTGTCATGTCCCAAAGCCTGATCTGAGAGTGTCTTTAGGATCAGATCTATACACTTGTTAGTGGCAGGTGTGCGGGGGAGTCTGAAGAGGAAAGTGGTGACACATAGCTTCCCTGTTTGCAGGTGAAGGTGGGATCTGGAAGAAAAAGCATCTTTGCACAGAAGATGGCAGCGAGAAGAGCTGCTGAGAAAGCAGCAACAGCTCCCTCCGCTGTCGAGTGTCTGCAAATAAGATCAACTGCTCCGGAGGCCCTGGATCCTGAGGAATCAGCAGGAGAGGCACCTCTCCCCAGCATCAGGGATGGTAAGTGGAGAAGGTTCTGCTTATCCAGCCTACCGTATTTACATAGCTTTAGTAACTATAACATCAGTGCACCTTATTTTTAAATTAGGGTAGCACTGTTGTCCTCAGTTTAGGAGTCTCAAGGTCACTTGGAATGTCTGTGGTGTGACAGGGATTTTTGGGTCTGGGACCCAAATTAACATTCTGAAAATTGGGTTAGCTTTCTCACTGATTTGCTTTTTGCTTCATACAGGCCCAAATTAGATCTATTTTTCAAGGTTCTTGTCCTCCTTTTTCTCTCTGTTTTGTTATATGTAAAGTTTTTCTTGTTTCATCGTTGATGTCCACCATTTTAGGAAGAGAGTTCTTCTTGTGTGTGATGAAGGTGTTTGAGACCACTGTGATGCAGGTTCTCTCACCTACCTATAAGCTGAAAGCTCAGTCTTCTGTCACCAGATCCGCTGCCACGAGACTGTGACTTTGCTCCATAAGGAATGCTGTGAGGCAGTGCTGATGAGTCAGTGCCACCTCTGGCAGTTACTTGTCTGACAGCAACGGCAAGGAAAGATGAAACCAATTCAACTGGTACCAACGTCTCCAGGCTTTTTTGTTTTTATTTGCCCTCCCACCCCCCTTGGGCAGTCCTGTTTGCTTAGGACCACCACATGTTTGGATTATTCCCCAACACCCTCTTTTTTACATTCAAATAGAAGCCAGATGTCATTTGAGGGTTATCGCCACTTGGCTAAGGTTTCTGTGTGCCCTGACCCTGTCAGAGAATTGGTAAGAGAACCCCCAGATGTGCTGTGCGTACACAAATCCACCATCCAGCTCAATGTACTGTCCTCACTGTATATCCTGTTACAATTGTGCCTGTGTGTTTCTGTCTGAGAAATCTCAAAGGCAAGCACAGCAGCCCTATAGCTGTGATCCTCTGGAAGTAGGACACTTCTGAAATGTAGTAGCACAACAGAGGGACCAAAAAATGACTTGACCTCCTTAGCAAGACTGTTGTGGCAGGATGACTAGAAGCAAGAGGAGAAGCAGGGGAACTCCATTTCTTGTAGTAACAACGTGTTTGTGCCTGGTAACCCTTGGCTTCCTTGCTTTTGGTGGGAAGCTTACTGAATCTTTTACCAGGTCACTCTATCTTCTCATCTCTTTCTGTTCAATATGCAAGATAACTACTGTGGAAATGACATCAGACCTTACTGATGTTATGATAAGTGTCATTACTGCTGGTTGAACAGGGGTTTGATGCTTTCAGGGTTGGCTGGTTTAGGGTCATAGAGGTGTTCCAAGTCACTATATAGAGCATATGAACAAAACATAAGGAATAAAGCTGCTAAGTCAGGTCCTTTTATAGTGGGCAGCAGGACAGCTGGAGGGTCTCACTCTGACCGAAGCAGCATGTTACCCTGCTGCTAGAGTTAAGTGATGTCACCCTTTAAAAAGGTTTTAGATCAGGTGATAAAGGAGACTTGATTTTGTTCAGGGTAGGAAAAATACCCTGCTGTTGGAACTTCTAATATGTTTAACCCTTGAAGGTGAATACAGGCCTGTGTTGAGAATGGATCCTGTATCACTCCAGAAACTCATTTACCTAATAATTTTAATTCTCTGTCTCACTCAGCAGATATTTACTAGGTCATGATTCAGCTGACACACAAATGTGGGTTCAGGTGTTCTTGGGCGGAGAAAGAATCTAGTATTCACTAACTTGAAAGAATGCTCTGACTTGTCAATTGTGAGTTAGGCTCTAGTTTACCTTTTCTTGCTGTTGTTTTGCATTAAAGAAGCAAAATTCCTTTCCCCTTATCCTTCCCCAAATTCATAAAGAAACAAGGTGGAAATGATGTTTAGTTGTGACATGGGATGAAAACCAAATATTTTAGTTTTGTTTGAAGCTAAAATGAACTTATTTACTCCTATTTTAACTTGGCTACCAATGTAAAGAAAAAAACAAAGAAACAAAAACCAAATTATGCAAGCCTGGTAATGACAAAAATTGAGATGCATTCATAATACTGTAGACACTTAAATCACTAACTGCTTTCTCTAATGGATCTTATAGATAAAGCTGGTGACTTTTTCACCTCTCAGCGGCCTTGTCTCATAACGGGAGAGGGTCTTGGAAACCAAAAGAGTGAGCAGGAAGCTCAAGCTATTCACAAAGAGAACTTGGAGAAGCTGCGGTCCATGTCTGAGGAAGAGATCCTGCAGGAGCAGGAAAGGCTTCTGACTCAGTTGGGTATGTGCTTCCCGGGGTGAATTCTAGAGATGTGGAAGTTTACTGAATGTGTAGGTGTCCTGAAGTCTTACCAAATTCACAGATCAAAGATAGAAGCTTGGGACTCCTGCTCGTTGCGTATGTGGGTAACCTAGCTTCCATGTCATGTCAGTAGCTTATGAGTAAGAATTAAGTGTGAAAGAATTAAAGAGCACTTATTCCTCAGTGAGAGAGGACTTGGCTTAAGTCCCTGTCACCTCCCTTTTGCTGTGGGATAAGATGGTCCATGCACTCTGTTAGTTTGCACACCAAATACCTGCTTACATATACATGTATTTAGGTCCTAAAATGTAATTCTCCAAAGCAGATAGGAAAGCAAAGCTATTCTTAGGATGGCTGTAGCAATGCGGAGATGAGAGGGAGCCCTTGGTCTTCACCTCCACAATACTTAAGACTTGGTCCAGAACTGTCCTTTCCTCGATAGGGGAAACGTGTGGGCATGTGGGAGATTTCAGTTCAAATCTGTACTTGGTAGAGCAGAAAAACTTACAACTAGTCTTGAACTTCTTGAAAAAGTGTTATAATTATCTGGCTGTTGGGTGCAGATGTTCTGGCAAGGGTCTCATCTCTTGTTTGGAGCCCTCTCTGCAGTAGTGCTCTGGGAATGCCTGTCACTAACAGCTGATGACAAGATGGGAGAGAACACTGAGTGTGGTATGTTTGATAACACTTTGTGTGATCTAGGGCACTGTAAAGCTTGTTGGCGTTGGTTTCAGTGATTTTATACGCTCAAAAAGAGCAGATGTACAGATGTAGGTGGCAGACAAGGGTTTTTGAAATTCTCATCATTTCAGATTCTCTAGCATCAAACTTAGGTGTGAGTGGCATTTTGGATGCATAAGTCTCTTGTGGATTTAGCTTAAAGATCACATTAATGGTCTTGACTTCATTGGAAGCAGCATGGGTATAATCGGAAAGGTGGCAAAAGAACTGTACAAAATAATTGCAGAGAGTATGTTTAGGTACATCCTTCATTTGGAGAGCTGACCTCTCCAAACTACCCGAGGTGAAAAAAAAATATCTCTTTTTTAAACTTCACTGCTTATGACAATGCAATGTGTATGAAAAATATCTTGTTTATGCACTTTCTTCTTGTGACAGTTTTGTGATCTTTGCTCCACCACTCCATCCTTTGGGATATTAGTGAATACTTAGGGAATTTAAAAAGGATTGGATGTATTTCAAGTATTTTTGATCAATAAATTATTTTCTAAAACAATTTATTTGTTTATATGCCCTGTGGGTTAAAACTGTAAATCTTTCAGTCTTTGAGGCCTTAAGGAAACTGGGAGTGAATTTGGCATTCTCAAAATATCTGTGGTTAGGGAATTATGCATGATGAAGCAACACTTAAACTAAACTGCTAACTTACAGATGAACTTGTGAACTGGACAGGTGCAGAGATGTGGATTAAAGAGGCTTTTTCTCCATATTCAGGAGTGTGAATAATTTGTGGGTGTTTAATCCTGCCCAGTCTCCGAATTAACCTCTTAGTTAGGAAGTAGATGAGACTCTGTAGTGTGGAGTATGAGGATGGGTAGGCAATTCCGTGCTGGGCAATGTCTTCAGGGTCGTCTTGTTGATACGGTTCTGGTTTTGCCCACGATGACTCTGGGCAGAATTAGACTTACTCTCTGACATACTGTGCACAGATTGACATAATCAGTGACTTGTTTGTCACTGTTTGTGTGAAATGATAAAATAATGAGTACAGTCTTTTCCTTGCTGTGTACAGTGAAGTGTGACAAAGCGAGAGCTGTGCTTGCATTCAGGAAAAAATACGCATGCTTTAATGAGACTGGACTGAATGCCTCTCCTTCACCAAAGGAGGTTTAAGCTGCATCGTGAGGAGAGTGTGCAGCAATCACAAGTGTGGGATAGATACCTGCATCCTCTTTGAACTGCTTCAGAGACATGGAAGTCTTTCCCTTTTTGGGATGACTTCTCTCAGGTACAGAGCATTTCTGAATTGCTTGTCTTTTTTCCTCCAAAGAATAAATAACCAATGTAGGTGTTACATTCTGTTAGTTTTTACATCTCTGACACTGCTTGTTGGAGTATCTCTGTACCTTTTACAGGCACACTGCACAGGCTCTTACTGTTCATCACTGTCATAAGCATCCCAACAGTATCTTCTAGATGAAGAGTATTCAGAGAGAAAGTGCACTCCATCAAAGTGATGTGAGAGATCTGTAGCAGATCTGAAAGTAAAATGATGATCTTCTGACATTTTCCTATTTTAGAGCCATAGGCATATTTTCTGTCCTTCAAAACACCCCTGCCTCCCAAATGTTCCTCCTCTTCTCCAAAGCATGAAGAGAATGGCCATGTCTGTTTCCTGGATGTTGTCAGACCATAATTGACTCTCAGGATGGGGTCAGTTCAGAACAAACAAGATCTCCTTCTCCTAACATAATAACTAGACCATGCATTGCAGCTCTAGTGCAATTCAATAAAGAGCAGGTAATTCTTTTTATGGTGTCTGTTCTGTGTATTCTTGTAGCATTCAGATTGATGCTACTGAGCGGTCCACAGGCAGGGTAGGTGAACTGTTGGACCTGGATTCCTTCCATAAGTCACAGACCAGAATTCTCTCCACAATGAATAGTCTTGTTTGGATGTACCTTTTCAGCAGCAGTGAGGGGGAAAGAACCAATTATCTCTTTATTTGTAAGCTCGGAGAAGAACTAGAATTTTTTTGGTTGCTTTACCATGAAAGACATTTATCAACTCTTTCTCTGGTGTTGCTTCACTGGTCGGTTGTATCCAGCTTATGTGCTCAAGAGATCATAAAGCAGTTAAGTGCCTCAGTTTGAAAAGAAGTGACAGTTGGTACAGAAGGGAAGGGCACGTAGAATGGGAATGAAAAGGCTAAAACGTAAATAGCATGAGCTGTAGGCATATAAAGTATTTTGAGACTTTCTGTCACTTCTCTGTCTGTCTCCTTGTCAATACTTGCAGATTCCAGTTTAGTTGCTTTCTTAAAGTCACGACGTGGTGGCAACGAAGGCCAGAAAAAGGAATTAAAAATGGAGCAGAACACACCAGAGGAGTTTGTGGGATCTCTGCCTGTGGCTCAGCGTGGTGTAAGGTCATCTCTTTCTATGCAGGAGTCAGATCTGGAAGAATCTGTAAGGTCGAAAGAAAATATGAAGGTAGAAATCACAGGTAAGAAACAAACTGCATGTTAATGTTCTGAACATAAATGTAAGGGTTGTATGGTGTTTGCATCAATCCAGATTGGGTTGATGTGGCACTTTGTTAGTTATACAACTCAGGATTTTATAATGATATTTAAAAAAAAAAATACATATTTTGAGTTCAAGAATGTCTGTTATTTCTAGCTGGGCGCCACAGATTAGAAGGGTGATACACTGTGTAACAGAGGTGAGCTATTCAGTGAGAGGTTTTTGGTTTTGAAATTTGTTCTGAGGTCTCTGAAGGGAAAATGTGTTTTTAAACTAGGCATCATTGCTCTTCTGTTCAGCTGTGTGGACAGGGAAACAGAAGATTGTGGTAGTGAGATTCAGCTACTGCTTGAATAATTTCCTTTAACTGGGACTACCTGGGGACAAGAGGGTGTTTAGAAGCTAAGAGTTAGTGATTTGCTCACAGGATAGCATGGAGATAACAGTCAATCTCACTTCAGGGAAATTGTTCATATAGTGCATGCATGTCTTATCATGACACTGTTCCTGATGGACCCACTCTGTGGCTTGTATGTCAGAGCCCACACGGTGATTTCCACAGGATATGGTTCTTTTCTTTGTGCTGTGGATGGAGGGAAGTATTAAGGTATAGAATGTTCTGCTTCTTTGGAAGAATTGTACAGAGCTCTTACCTCTTACTTTGTAATGCTCAATCTATGCCTGTGTGAGGAGAAAGCTGCCTTGTCCCCAGCAGCTAGAGCAATCCATATATTCTCATGGCAGAGAAAAGTGTTTTCCCCTTAAGCTTCTGCTCTTATTGTTGCTTTCCTCACTGCAGTTTTTTTCTTTATCCATTTCTTTTTCTCTGTTATGATTTTAGGCTCCCATTCTCACCTTCCCCACACTTTTGCTCATAGCATGTCTCTCCCTTGTTAACATGTTTCTCCCCCAATTTCATGTCAATTTTTGTCTGTCTCCATCTCTTGATCCTCTCTTCTGATGCATTCTTTGTGTCCCAGTGCAACGTGCAGACTGATTGAAGAGGTCTCTGAATCACTCCTGGCTTTCAGCTTGGTGTTTGCAAGAGATAACAACCATTTACCATTTTCTTGATGGGAGGGATGAGTCTGTGAGTGTGTGTGTGTGTGTACATGGGCAGAAGAAGGAAAGCTGATTAGCCTCTTATTGAGAAAAACACTTCACTGAACAGTCCTTTTGCTGTTTCTCCCTAAGTTTTACTTTTCCATGAATCCATCTTAATCAAAAGGACTTATTTTTCTTTCTTTTTAGTTGCAGAACAATCGAGTGCACAAGTAGCACCAGGTTAAGTGGCATTCTTTTACTTGCCTGGGAGCCTGTAAAGGCTGAACAAGATTGTAGTAGTGCTCTTGGGAATAGCTCAGCGTTCAGAGCCTTGTGTGCTGACAGCATCTTTTGCTTCCTATGGAAGACTGCACAGGAAAGGAGAAGAGGAGTTTTCCCAGGTTATTTGAAATAACAAAGAAAGGATGAGCTGGACCACAGTTATAAAACCAAGGGAAGCCTTTCCAGTACCTGAATTTATACCTGCAGCCTATCTTGACCAGCAGGAGATGTAGAATATTAATTTGACATTAGCACTTAGTATTGGGATTTTGTATCTGTTTGTGCTCAGAAGTAAACTCATAATGAATAACCTAGCAGAAATGGTCATTCTGAATTTCCCCAGAGACATGATGATGATACAAAGCAATGGGATTGCTCAAAAGTCAAGTTTGCCTCCTTAATGAGGTAAAAGGCTACTGTTTCTAATAAACAAGATGGCGAAGCCTTTATCCAGCAACTTGTAATCTTATAAAATGGAAAAGTAGATTCTGGCACCGAGACAAAACGGGAAGCAAAGCAGAAAGGGAAGAGGTTGGGTGGTAGTCTTTAATATAACCCAAGTCTGAAAAAGTTCAGTGCAAATATTGCATTCACACTGTCAACTTGTGTTTCTGTAAAGGGATTTCTCAGTAACTGAACAATCTGCTCATGTCTTGGGATACATATCCGTCTTTTCTTGTTGACAAGATCATAATACTAAGGGCTGGTGGTAATAGGCATAATCCTATTCATAAAACGATTAACTGAACTCTATCAACTTAGTCATTAATGGAGAAAACAATTTGTTGAATTACAAATGTCAATAGATTTCATTTTTCTGCTGATTTTTATTTCCTCTAGTTTTGCACCTACCACCCACAAACATTCATTCCACTTTCTTACATTTCAGATGCTTTTTCCTTCTCTTCAATTAAAATGTGTGCTGAGCCTTTGGCTGAAATTCTGTGGAACAGCTTTCTGGCTGAGGAAGATAACTCTTGGTTCCTTGCCTGACTCAATACCACATTGATCATAAGGGTGAAGCTTTGTCCTAGAAAGGATGAGTGCCCTTCCTGAAAGTTTATCTGCTAATTGGAGGAGAGTAAAAGGTTAGGTTTTTGAAAAGATCTGATGAAAGAAGAGCATCTCAGTGGGACTCATTCTTCCTTGCAAGAGAAGAGCAGAGCACTAATAGCTGCAATGCAAATGACTTCTGGGCTGCTTCAGCAGCAGTGATGCTGCTGCTTTTCATGCCCTCAGACTGCCTGTTCGTGTTCTTATGTGTGATTTCTCTTGAGATAGCAAAGACTTCTTAGCTCATCTTTTCTCATGCTGGTATGGGATGATAGTATCCTAGTAGCAAAGCATTACCTTTCCTAGTGTTCAGATCATTTCCGGTTACATCTCTTCTGTCCCTTCAATTGGGAGATTCTTCCACATGCTGATCTGTCTCTTTCCTAGGGCAACTCTTGTGATGTCAGGTGTAAATGTCTTATTTCTCAAATTCTTCTAGTCGAAGCTCTTTATAAAAAGTTAAATCAGTAATTTCTTCCTTTAGTACTTGCACCTCTGAAATTCTTGTTCAACTGTCCAGTTTTCCCACTGAGCTGTTTCTCAGGCAAGCTGTGTAAATTTTCAGCTGTTTTGATCTTTTCTTTCCAAGCTGATCCCATCAAGCCTTTAGAGGGGGACGCAGAATGAAGAGCGGCATCGCAAATGCGACAAAAGCAGGAATAGTCGTGCTTGTGCTCTCTCCAGTGTATCTAGGCTGAAATCATACCAGCTTCCAATAATTTGCTTGGATCTCTCTGCATTAATACTTTTGAATCATTTCACATCTCCCCTAACGCCCCCCTCCTTGGGTGATACTAGTTTACTTTCTCAAAAGTAGGGCTGATACTATTTTTCTGCCCTGGTTCTGATCACTTTGCTTTGTGTCCTGACTTCTGTTCAACTTCTCCCAAATTAGCCTTGTCTGTGAATTTCATTACAGTGCTGTTTACTTCCTCTTCTAGCTCTCATGAAAGATGAAAACAGCTTTAAACCTTTGATGTTTATGCATCTGCCAACAGTCAATTTGAAAATTGTTTTCTTCATATTTTACATGAATCCTATATTTGATGCAATCTTTAAGCCAAATAGGTTGGCAAAGAGGGGAGTAGTATTTTCTTCATCCCTGCCTTGGAAAGTAAGACTACCATTTTTTTCCCCTCCCACAAAGATGATGATCTACCTGTGAAGCCCAGGAAGGAATGGATTCACATGGACAATGTGGAGTTTGAGAAGCTGGAATGGATGAAAGATTTGCCCTCACCCCGGCAGAAGAAAACCAGAAAGGTTTGAAAGCAGAAATGGATATTTTTCATGTTTGTCTGGGCCATGCTTCTCAGCAGTAACAGTTTTGAAGGCTTCAAAAACTAGTCCTCTGGTTGCTCAATCTGTAATATTTCACCAGGCTGAAAGATTCCCCAATTTCTTCGACAGGGTTGGATAATACATGGTCAATGCAGTCTGTAGTACTCAAGCGAGCTAGGAAGTGAGAGTGTACCAACTGTAATCTGGGATGAAACAGGTCTGAAAATTAAGAAAAACAGAAAGAAGGAAAGAGAGGAGTAAATTTTTTTTTATAGAATTTGAGGCCTGACCTGGGGAGTTTTTGAACTGTCACCTTCCAGCAGTTGATGTAAGAAGTGGTATTTTAAGCAGTCAATGGAGTGGAAGGCAATAGAAATAATATTTTTCTCCCTCCACCCTTTTGTTGTAGGGAATGCAAGCTCGATTCAGTTTAAAAGGAGAATTGATTCCTGCAGATGCTGATTTACCGACGCATCTAGGCCTGCATCACCATGGAGAAGAGGCAGAGGTAGGTGTAATATAGTAAAAGGGCACAGCCATTTCTTGTTTTCTGTATTTGATTTGGCAGATTCCTTTTATGTCAAGACATTTTAGTGACAAAAACCTTAGGAAAGTGCGGACAGGTGACTTTCTTTTGAAACAGGCTCCTGAAGAGAACTTGGGTCTGCATGTGTTAACTGCTTTACTTTCAGAAAACTCCATTAATGCTTTTTCTTTTTAATGCTGTTAAGGATCTGTGGTGTTGGAAAAAGGTGCACATACATCCTTTTCTTAAGAAGTTCTGTTTTCTCCTGTCCCATCAATGGTTAGAATCTCTTTTGCAATTGCCACAAAGCAGCAGGCAACATTGCATTGCAGTTTATCTCCTGTTATGTGCTATTTTACAGTTAATCTTATTTTAAGGGGCCTGTTTTTACCTGTAACTGAGGGGGTTTCTTTGTGTGTGTGGTTTTTGTTGTTGTTGTTTGTTTTTGGTTTTTTTCCTCCCCCAATTTAGAGGGCTGGTTATTCTCTCCAAGAGCTCTTTCATTTGTCTCGCAGCCAAGTTATTCAACAGAGGACACTGGCTCTACAGGTCCTAGGTCGTATTGTTCAAAAGGTAAGTCACTTCCCATGGAATTCTTCCACATAATTCAAGTTTCTGGTGGATCAGGGCCCAGGTGCTCTGGTACTGGTTATTTGCTTTCTACTATTCAGTGAAGGTGAGCAAAATCACCGGCAGGGCATTCTTTTTCACTGAGGATCTCCTTACTGTTAGAAGAGTTAAGTGTTGAGACATAACAAACTGAGTTTCAGGTTTCTCTGGAGGGAGACGCTTGGAAGTGTTGTTCGGTAGCAGTGCTGCAACTTCAGTTCTGTTGTTACTTTGGACACAAGTTATTTTTTTGGTTTTAGTTTTGGGACAAAACCTATCCTTGGCAATGACCCTTTCACTCCTGTTGTCTGAGCCAGCTTCATGATGCACTTTTTCTGTAGGAGGTGAGAATGAACCAGCCTACTCAGAGCGATGTGCATAAAGCAAGATGAATATTTACTTCTGTGCATATTTTCGCCTAACTCTTAGGGGAAGCACTAACCTTCCCTGCAATGGCAGTGGAGGCAGAGAAGAAGAAACAGTGTGGTTTTGAGACGAACAATGAGGCAGAACAGGGTGAAGTCAGAAGATGGGTCCAGACTTTAGAAAGAAATGTTTCCTGCATGAAGGAATGGGATCTGTGTGCCTCTGTAGAATGAAAGGAGAAAATAAAGGCAAAAAGAATCCTGCACACAGTTTAGCTGCTTTACAGTAGAAAAGGGAAGAGGGAAACACACAGAATGTTGAGATAAGAGAACTTTAACACTGGCTCTGTGTGGCATACATTTCAGGCCAGAGCTGGAGAGTTTGCTTCCTCCTTGAAGGGCAGTATTCTGCGTCTGCTGCTTGATGCTGGGTTTCTCTTCTTGCTGCGTTTCTCGCTGGATGATGCAGTGGATAACGTCATGGCAGCATCTGTTGGTGCTCTCCGGGCTCTGCTGGTGTCACTTGATGATGAGGTGAGACAACCACTAAGTGCCTGGGTTTGATTTCATGATGAGCTATTTACAGGAATCAGAATGAGAAGACAAGGTAAGTAGCTTGAAAAAAGGCTTACTGGATGGGTTAGCTTAATGGTCAGTAGAATACCATGGCTGTGCTTTAGGACAGACAAAGGAGTGTTTTATCCCAGTTTGAGAGATTTGGACATCTTTTCTCCTATTTGAATTAGCTCTGCCCCATGATTAAATTCAGCGCAGGCTGCTGAGGTTCTCTTCCTTTTGACATCTTTCCAATCTAAATCAGGCCACTACCAGTGTATGTGTACATTTTGGATTTTTCAGTGTGGCCTCTTATGTTGTTGGCTTCTTGTTTTGTAGTTTTTTCTACTTCTGAGCAGATTAAACATTCTCTCTACTTTCCCTTATGCCTCATAATGATGCTGTTTTCTTTTTCTCTCATTGTCCATTTTCTGCTGTTCTCAAGTGCTTTTCTTACACTGATAAACACCTAATTTCGCCATCTTATATGTCTGTTTTCCTCTTGATGCTTTTTCTCCTGTTAGAAGGTTGAAACTTCTTTCAGGTGTTCAGAAATAGTAGAACCCTGAGCAGTAAGATTAAGATGTCTTCCTGGTTGGACAGAAGCAGTCCGTTATAGGCAAAGCATGCTGTGGGCTGTGTTTCAGGTTCCTTCCGTGAGAGATGCTCCTATGTCAGACTGCAAAGGGGCTGGTGATAGAGAACAGTTGAGTAGATCTCAAGAAGCTCCCTACAACTTCTCCCAGGCCTTTAGAGCTATTCCTAGTCGGGGGGCAAGAGAAATGAAGGACTAGGTAGCTTTCTTCACATCTTGCTCCTTTTCTAAGCTATGAGCCTAATGGTGTTCTGCTAGATGGGTCCTGCCCACCCATGGTAGGTAATTAATGCTACGAATCAGCTTCTTAATGTGCTTTTCTTTCTTCTGATATTACTCTGGTTTATAACTGTCTGCAGTGCTCTGATTCTCAAGTGAAAGCTTGTGGCATGATGTCTTGTATAAGCGAGGATTGCTGACTGTCTCGATGCCAAAAGCAGCAGTGAGTGGTGTGTCAGTGTATTTTCTCATTTGGAGAGTACTTCCCAGAGTCTCGTGGTGCTGAGTTTCAGAAGGTCTCTGAGGAAGGGACAGGGCTGGAAAGTCTGGCCTTTTGCTCTGGGATTTGTAAGACGAACAGGATTTGTCCCCACTATAAACACAAAAGATCAACACACATAAAAATCATGCTGTCTGGAGGTTTTGTTCATTCTTGTGACTGGGAAGGAAGCATCTTTCTCTTTGTTTCTTTTGAAGACCCAGATACTTGTGCTTTTCCTCCTCTTGATGAAAGGAAGGCTATAGTCCCAAAATCTGTATTGCAGATGAACTCATAGCTTCAACCCCTGAAGTCAGGCTTCTTCTGACCATGTCATCCACTCACTTACCAACTTTGTGTAAATTTTTTTTTTAATGTTTGATAGTACTTCCACTTCCTTGGCACTTGCGTTTGAAATTTTTCAAAACAGCTCAGGGTTTAGTTGAAGTCTATCACTTCTTTTCTGACTAATATGGTAATTACTTCTGATTGCCAGTTCAGGAAATGGAAATTTAAAGCAGTTATTAAGTAGTGCAAGTGTTCAATTTGACTGTCTTTTATATTCTAAAACGTTTGGGGAAAGTAAGTCTGCTATGGGAGCAATCCCCTCTCTGAAGTGATGAAAGCTCACCTATTGCAGTATTGCCCTAGAACTTGAGAGTATCTGTCACTGTCATTAGCCGTGAACAAAAAGGGGATTTTTATTTGCTGAAGCTGAGAAGTGTTCAAACAAAAGCCAAACACACCAGGCAGTCTTTATTTTAACATACCAAATTTTACATGACCATTCTATATTTGTGACCCAAGTTCCACACGGGTCCAGAAATGGGAATAGAGCCAATAAATGCCAAATTCCAGTTTAACTTCTAGAGCCTCGGAGGTTTGTTTATTTTTATCTTAAACGCTTTTCAGTTAAGCTGCATTTCTGTAACCTGTGTAGTGAATTTAATTCACCTCCAATAATTCCTTTTCATGGTTTCCCAGGTGTCTGTGGGTCACAGGTTAAAACTGGTTTCCTGAAAAAGCATTGCATTCTACTTGTACATGTTTAGAGTACCCTTTATTGTGTTCATGTTTTCCTGGGGTTAGGTGGGAATCAATAAGGCTTTCTGTAATCAAAAGCATCCTTGAAAATTTTTTTGTCTTACATAATTTCTTTGTGAGAATTTTCTTTTATGTGCTTTTATTCTCCTTAGAAATATCTTGATTGGACTTTCTCATGGTACCAAGGGATGGCTTCATTCCCCTTTGTCCCCAACAATGAGGAGGAAGAAGAGGAGGAAGAGGAAGAATTAAATGGAACGGAGAAGTCTCAAGATAAAAAATTAAAGGATGAAAACAAGCCAGATCCAGATGTGGCCCGGTATGATGTTGTAAAGGTAAGCACAGAGCTAGACCTGAAATCTTTTTAGGAAAATAGGCTCTACGCAGTGGCTGTGTGTGCTGTTGAAACGTCTGCCTTCCTGTGTATGCTATTAAGAACATACTGAGCAAGAATTAGAACTCTATCCTGGCTGGTGGATGTTTATGTTTCTGTCATATATTAGCAGGAGGGTAATTTTATTGATCTCTAAAAATACTGAGACTTGACCTGTGTGATTTCAGTATCATTAAGTGTCTCTAACTTCCTCTAGGGAAACTGGCAACAAGCACACCGTTGATCTTGTAAGACTTGCTGAAAGACTGCATACAGAGATGATTTTCAAGCTCGCTCACTTGAACTAGAAGTGAAAAAGTTCCAGCCGTTATTAAAGTGTCTGTATGCACTTTTGTGAACTTAAACATAAGCATTACAGCTAGATAGTTCAGAACTAGTTAGATTTGTACAATGGTGTTCTTCTTGTATTTGACACAAGGTGTCTACTTAGCATTTCCCCAATTTCATTCTTCATATTTGCATTTCTCAGATAAAGAGTTACAACATTTGAATTTCTCACATATTTAAGACTAATTTCGCATTCCTGGTACGAGATCTAAAAATGGCAATCTAATCTTTGTCTCAAACTCAGCCTTGGTGGAGCTGATGCAACTCTCTTGCCTGCTGCAATCATTGAAACCTGTGATCACATCACTTAGTTCATGTGCTTGAGCCTGTGTTCGAATGGTACTCGATTAAAAGCTTCACTGGGCAAATGAATTTGTAATTGGGCATCTGGTCTTGTTTAGAAGCTTCGTGATTTCAGATGCATTCTACTGGGTGACACTGTTTATAAAGCTTAACAAAAGACTTGTAGATAGAAGACATGAGATCAGTTTGTGATTCTGGAAACAGTTGTGTGGTTCAGCATAATGGATTTTAATTTGTTCCAAGTGGCCTGAACTCGGAAGATATTTGGGATAAAATTCTCCACTGTTCCAGTTGTGAAATGCAGTTTCACACCTGCCTATTGGCTGTTACAGCCCAGTTAGTCCATGCAGTTGGAAAAGGAGTATTTAAACTAGCAGCTGAACTCGGTCAGGCCTAGAACTACAACCTTGCTGTCTGCAACTTTTAAAAACTATTGGTACTACGAACTCGGGTGTTATGGAGTTGCCTTTTCCCAGAACTGGGAATGCATAACGCTGCATGAAATGATTCAAGGAGCATGAGAACCCTTTTTAGCCACATTAGGTTTTATTAGTGCTTTATAGGGAAGGTTATTTTCCTATTGCCTATTACAGTTTCATACTCTGGAAAACACAAGTATCCAAACCCCACCAGTGGTCTGATTCAGAGCAGAAGTTCAGTCGTTCCTGCTCTCTTGAGCTAACTCTTGCTCATTTGCTAGCGTACTGGCAAATCAGCAGAAACTGATTTCTTTGTTTCCCCACTGGTAATTTTAAAACTGTCTCTCTGCAGAAGATGTAATTGAATCTGCTTTTGTCTTCCAGCAACTGCATTTGAGAGCAATCGTTAAGAGCATAATGGAATTTTTTTTTCCTTTCAGGGACTTTTGAAGACACGGATCCAGCACCGGCTGAGGTACATCCTGGAGGTGGTACGACCTGTTCCAACAGTAGTCCTGGATATACTGCACATCCTCACCCATATAGCAAGGCACTCCTCTGAAGCATGCAGCCAGGTAAATCTCCCATTGTACAGGAGCTCAGGAATGGTAGAGAAAGGTTTGAAAAAGGGAAGAAAGAAACAGGTAAAGTTATGGCAAGGAGATCAGACAGCTTGTGTGTTTTGCGTGTCTTCTGCAGGTCTGCATAATTGTATACTGTTAGTTATTTGTGCTGCCTGCTATTTCTCTGCAGCTGCTTGACTGTCCTCGGTTGATTGAGACCATTGTCAGGGAATTTCTCCCTACGCAGTGGGATCCCCAAGTGGCTGAACCAGGGTGTTTACTCACCAGCCTCCACGGAGTTCCTTGCGCCACTGCTATGAAGTTCATCAGAGTGTTGGCATCTGGAGGCCGAAATGCAACAGCCAGGCTGGTGAGTGATTCTTAGGAGAGCTTTTCTGATTTCAGAGGCCTTTGTTCTCTATTCCTTACTTTCAGATTAAAGGTAGAGGATTAATTGGAGGTGACTGAGCTGAAGCTGAAATAATAATTGTGAAGAAGGTGCATATATGTGTTTAGAAGGAATTTTTGACAGCGTCATAATAATGTCATCTTTGCTGTGTACCAGTAGAAGAGCTGGCTAAACCTTTTCTCTGCTTCTTTTTGTTTGTTTGTTTTGCGTAGTGCATTTATGCAAAATCACATAGCACAGCTCAGTGATAGGGTCCAATAGCAGATGTTTAGAGCACACATTGGTGTGTGATGCTCTGTACAATCCCGTGTTCCAGTGATAGGCAGGTTAGGACTGTATAAACCAGAGATTTAATCACTATACTTGTGTTTTACAGCCCTCATTGAACTTTCCTACCATTAATTTGTCTTAATAACTCTGAGGTCATTCATCAGTATTTCCAGCTCCTCTTATCTACTTCTGGACAGGTTTTCCACTTCAGAGATAATTGCGTTCACTCATATAGTTCATCACGCTGGTGCTATAAATGCATAACATCTACCAAGAGCAGCACCCATTACAGTGCAATGAGCACTTCTTAGGGTTTTTAGTTCAGTATTGTTAACAGCATCTAATAAATTACCACCCAGAAAATCGCTAACATCAGCAGAACACCAGTCTGTGCTGTAAAATACATAGAATAATGTGCTGATAATGGATAGTGGGATATTTAAAGGCTGTAGGTGGTGCTAGGAACATAATAGAAAATCTCTGCATGTTACTCTATTTCAGGCTTTGTGTACTCCAGATGTTTCAAGGCATGCAAAAATTGCTTACAAGGTTCCTGCCGCTCAGGCTTTGGTTCTCTTGCACTCTCATAGGGCTTGTTACCAGCACTTAAACATGGGAATGGAAGATAATAAAAAGACTAAATTAAAATCATCAATGTAGGAATTTATTTTAGCTAATAACAAAATTCTTCCATCTTCCTCCTTTGGAAGTAAATTTGACTTTGCCCTCTGTTCTGTAGGAGGAGTGTCAGAATTCATAGTTTGATTCATCAGCTCCTTTGCTTTCTAGCTGGTGTGCATCGATTCCCCTACAAGATGTCTCTAAAGAATTTGAATTTTAAATTATCTATCATATGTCCTTGTGTTGTGGAAAAGACATTGTTATCTCATTTGTTTAGACAGAGCACACACAAGCTTTTCTATGTGTGGGAGAGG
>NW_009637794.1:0-3234 GCF_000690535.1 Cariama cristata | reverse complement strand
GAGAAGCTCTTTTTTATGGTTAAGCAAAAATACCCAGTTGTTGGGGAGGATAAAAATTATTTCTAGAGAACTGCAAATGAGTCATGTCATGCTTAATTCAATACTAAAATAATCTCAGAACATTTCCAAGGCATCAAAATTCTATAATCTTATAAAAATAATAGGCAAGAGGTACCCTTTTTATAAAATAAACACAGAATTGTGGAAAGATTTAGGTTGTAGGACCTCTGAAAGCCATTTAGTGTGACCTCCCAAACAGAATATTGGCATCAATTCTTTGTATACAATGTTTTTCATAAGATATATCTTTACATATAATCTTGACTAATAGAGTTCTATTTATGACTACTTAAAGAAGGATAATTACATGTTTTTAAAAAAAAAATCAGTGAACTGCTGCAGAGAGCATCCAAAACAAGAGTGTGTGTGGGCTAGACAAACTGCTGTCAGGAATGATTTAGGTATAGCTGATTTGTGTTAGGAATGGATTAGGTAACACCTAGGTATCCCTTCCAGGAATACTTCTCTCTTAATAGTCGTTGACCATTTACTGATCCTTTGTAGTACACTTAAGATTACACAAGATAAAGACAGATGTGAACAGTGCAAGAGGAGCTTAGAATGAGCTGAACTGAAATCTGCAGCTCTTCTGGTATGTCAGAGTAATGAGATAATGATGCACTCAACTGATGTCTCTTATCCCTTTTGTATTTTTTGTTATTCATTCTTTTCTTGTTTGTTTGTGTTACAGCTTAACAAATTTGCAATGAAAGGTCGGTTAAGTCGATTTATAGCTGAAAACCCGCTGGACCTGCTCCTACCAAGGGAAGAAGCCATCAGGCTAAGCACCGAAGCCTTCCGGTTGTGGGCTGTGGCTGCTGGCTATGGTCAGGCCTGTGATCTCTACAGGTACAGCCCAAAGCTGGAGACATGGGGGTGGAGGGCACAACAGAGAAAATGGACATCCTGCTCCACAGGAGCAAATATAGACATCTCCAGGCTCAGTCTCTACTCCCTTCAGGGAGTCTTACCTCCCTTTCTCTGGCCTCCTGCAGTAAAACCCACAGTTTCTAAAGGTATTTGTGTTTAGGATTGTCTTTTTCTGCTTGTTTTTTCTCTCCTGTGTTTAAGCAGTGGTATTTTGTTGTTTATTATCTGTACTATGGGAGATCACCCTGACTTTTTAGGGCTGCATCTTTTTCCCCTTGAAGGCATGAATAATCTGTGCTTGTGTGACATCAAGACACGTAGTTTGCAGCACACCTAGGATTGAATCTGATCTAAAGGCAGTCTGTGGGTAGCAGTCACCAGTGTGCATGTGAAGTGAGGCAGACTGATGCAGACAAACTGCATGCTACACAGACTTTCAGTTCAGTACAAGTTCTTGTGCTTGACTGTCAAAATCTGCACTGGGATAAATGTGACCTACCTCGAGCATTGAATCTTCTTCCTGTAGTTGCACTGACTTGGAAGCACAGAGATGGCTATGGAGTTGCTCTGAAGAGGAATAAAGAGGAGGCCGTTATTAAGAATCAGAAAGGAGATTCTCTCTCCGCAACAGCATTTTGTATTCTCCAGCCCAATCAAATGTATTGGTTAATAAAGAGTAAAAACTGTATATAACTTTTTAGCACTGTAAATAATGTTGATGAAAGAGAAACAGCAGCAGATTCCTTAAATCTGTATGATTGTAACTGTGGATACTTTGAGAGTTTGAGAACTAGGAAAACAACAGTAAAATGGAAGTAGTTTTTCCAAGAGATGATCAGAATGCTTGGAGGCAGAGTATTAGGTAGGTCCCATTGAGATGAATTTGGAATGACAATATCCTTCCTTTGTCATTTTTTTTCCATGTCTGTTTATTTTTGTTATTTTGGTGATGGTTCTCATAATCTCATTTTAGCAATCTTTATAAATATGTGACAGAAGGGCATAAGGAAGATAGAGCCAGTTTCTTCCAGTGTTATAAAGTGGAAGGACAAGAAACAATGGGCACAAATGGAAATACAGGAAATTTTACTTGTGTGTAAGAAACTTTTTTTTTTTTTACTGTGAAGGCAATCAAACACTAGAGCAGGTTGCACAGGAAGGTTGTGGACTCTCCATCCTTGAACACACTCAGGATCCAACTGGACATGTTCCTGAGCAAACTTGCTCTAACTGACCTGTCTTGAGCAGGGAGTTGAAGTATAGATGATCTCCAGAGACCTTTTCCAACCTCATCTATTCTGTGATTCATGCTATAGGGATCTCTATCCTGTGCTGGTGAGGATACTGCAGTCCCTTCCTGAGTTGCTCAGCACTTGCCATCGGAAGAACCCTGTGATTGAGTTGTCTGTCCAGCGAGCTACAGCAGTAGTTACTCTGCTGGTACATGTGACGCAAACAGCGGGCTACACGGCGGAGCTGCAGGCCAAGCTGAGCAGGTGGGCCCTCTCTGTCACCAGTTCTGTGTATCTGAGTAGTTGACATCCTGTCTTCCCTCTCTTTGGTTTGGAGATTTGGCTATCGCCTTCTTTTTTTCCTTCATTTTGGATGGTTTACTGTCCCACATGTGGATCCCTGCGTGGTGGGGTGTATTCTCTCTGGCACAAGGTCAGAAGCAGTATCTAGTCTGACAGCTCCATGCCTGCTAGCCTGGTAAGAGGCAGGAGTAAAAATCTGCATTCAGCTATGGGGCAGAAGGACAGTGTTAACCAAATGCCTTACTGAAAGGTGCTAGGAAACTCCTTTGACCTTCTCTTTGGGGAAAAGAAAGTAACCTCCCTGAGGTTTGGAGGAAAGAACCTCTCTGCAGACCAAGACGGGTCAGGATTAAGAGGTAGTTGGTTTTGATAGACATCAAAGCAGTAGGATTTGCTGAAGGCACATGTACTTTTTCTGGTGCGAAGCAAGAAACTCTTTAACTGAAGCTGAATACTGAGGTAACATGTCCAGTAAAACTAGAGCGTAGCTCAAGGACAGAGTATTGCAGGTGAAGAAACTTCAGCTTTCATGCACAAATTCTGCATTCGTCCTGTCTGCCTAAGTTGATTTGATCTGGTCTGTGGCAATGTGTGAAGACAGATTTTCCCCAGTGGCTATTGTCGGGTATTGCCTTCCAGACTACATGCAATTGGGAATCTTATTATTAAAAATGATGACTTAGAGAATTGTTTTTGAGGCGCATTCGCTATCCTGTGTCTTTCTGCCATTGTGTTTCAGTAATAGCTCAGAAGATAGTGAACAGATTCC
>NW_009637793.1:1714-12014 GCF_000690535.1 Cariama cristata | reverse complement strand
CGCGGGAGACTGAGGGCTGGGGGGCACTGACCGACGCTCACCAGGGCTGGCAGCTCCAGGCTCTGCCCGTTAACCCCTCCAAACCATGGCCGCGCCTTGGTACCACTCTTATTTCACCCAGGAGCAAACCTAGCCGGCCAGGGCTTTGCCAAGCTGCAAACCGACAGCAAGGCAGGCTCTGAACAACCGGGATCCTCCGGGTCCCCGTGAGCATCCCCAGACTCCACACCAGGTCTGGTCTTATCCTGCTGCCAGGATTGGGCCAGGCCAGCCCAGGAGCTGCGGGTACCTGGCTTCAAGAAGCAGGGAAGGCGAATCCCAACCCCAGCATCCCGCTTCCCATATCCCGCAGCGCTTTGGGGCTGAGCCAAGTGGGATGCCTGACCACAGAACATGCAGGGCCACCCGAAGGCGAGCTGCTCCGCGCAGCCCTGCCCTCCTCGACCCCCCAGCATCACCAGAGGCATCCCGACGAGCCACGTCTCCGAGCGGAGAGGTTGGTGGGTGAGGATGCCGGTTGCTCAGCCCCATGCCAAGCTGCTGAGGGATGCCCAAAAAGCTGCCAGAGCGGAGCAGTGACTCACTGTCCGAGTTGAGGAAGAGAAACGCTCGCTGGCGTGGATCCTCCTCCTCTTCATCCATCTTCATGTACTTATAAAAGCCAAACCTGGGAGACAGAGGGGGAAGATGAGGTCCCAGAGATCAGGCAGGAGCGTACGTGCGAAGGGACGTGCTCGCACACACGCCAGCCTGCGCAGGGAGGAACGTTCCCGGCCGCAGCGCAGGCGCCCGAGCACGGCCTGGCTCCGAAAGGAGCTGGGATTCCCAAAATCCAGGAGCACTGCCAGGTCTCAAGCTGCTACGTGCCCGAGAGATGGGGAAAGGGCCAGCCAGGAGGTGGCCCTTCCACGGGGGACGGAGCCTGGGGACACACGGCTGAGGACGCGCCATCTCAGCGCCGTTTCTCCAGCTCTTTGAGTGCCCTGTTGACACGAGCCCCTTCCTCCTGCGCCATGCACCACCCCCAAATACCGGCCCCCCAACACTTACTTCTCCAGGTAGAGGGGGGACTCCCTGTAGAAGCACTTGTTCTCCGTCTCCATGTGAGTGAGGCGCGTGAAGTCGTTGGGGTACACAAACGAGAGGTAGACCTGGGGAGGTGACCACGCCGCCATCACCCAGGCGCAGAGCGAGCTCGCTCCAAGGAAGCGGGGGCCGTCAGGGCTAGGAGCCAGGGACTCAAGGCCACCGCCGTGGCCCCCCAACAGCAAGATGACCCTCAGCATCTCAAACATCCCGTGAGGCTTTTAACTCAAACCCTTACCAGACCAAGATGGGGAAGCTCAGCCTGATCCTCCAGAGAGGGACATTTTCTCCTGGATTTTAACCAGGTGGAAACATCCCTGCCCTGGGGTGAGGGCACAGCGTTTGGCTTTGCCGTGTCTCCCACGGGAGCGTGACCCCCTCCCCGTCACGGGGAGACACTTACAAATTGCAGGCCCTGGTAGCGGGCGATGGGGAAGTCCTTCACCACGTAGGTGGGGCTGTAGGCACAGGGCACCAGCACGTTCTCCACTCGGGAGGCCTCGATCGCAGGGGCTGAGGAGAAGCAGCCGCAGCTCAGCCCCAAGCCATGCCCTGCCACCCCCGTGGCTCAACCCATGTTATAGTCTGTAGACCAAACCGTTCCAGCTTGCCCCCCTACAGACCCCAGCAGAGATGCCCTCCGGCCAAGAGATGAGCAGGAGGTAGGAGGGATGCTCTGGGTGCCTGTGGCAGCCAGGTCCTGCCTTTTTCCTCCCCCAAAACCCCACGGAGATCTGCGAGGACGCGGTCCCAGCCACTTACTGAGGAAGAAGGTGTCCCTGGGGTCAGACTTCAGCATGTCAGCCCCATGCTCATCTTGCTGTGCCTCCCAGAGGTAGCTCCCACCGTGGCTGGCCAAGGTCTGCGGGATGTGCTCCACGTGGTTCATCTTCAGGGACGATTCATCTGAAGAAGGTGAGGACAGGGGCTGAACCCCACGGGCATACGCATACGGAGCTTTGTCCCAGGAGCATCCTCCAAGGTGACACTTCCCATCTTTCCGCCCCTCCTACCGAGAGGGCTTGGAGAACTGCGGATTCCTCCTGCTCCCAGGGGAACACGGGGAGCCGATGTGTTTGCACGAGGGCAAACCCAGCTCCTCCAGCCCTCTCACACGCTCTCGCAGACCCCGTGACTAATCAGCCTAATGATTATTGCAATCAACTAATGAGCACCGAGAGGACAAGGGTACAGCTGATCCCAGCCAGGCAGCCCCGGCTCCGATTACAGCATCGCTCAAAGACAAGGGCTGGGAACGCTCGGGGCTTTAACTCCCAAGGACATGGGAATTAAACTGTGAATGTTATTCCCCGCAGAGGTGCAGGTAAATGCAACGTGAGCTGGTTTTGCCTCCCGTTCAGGGATGAGGGTGGCACGTCGTCCTTGGCTATCAACCAGCCCCCAGACTTCCCCACGGGAGGTCACCTTGCTCCGGTCACCGCGGCCACGCTCAGAGCTGCCTGCCCTGAGCACCCACGGGTGCTCCCTTTCCAGGAAGCCCTGCCGGGAAGCAGGCAGATCCTGAAGCAAGCAGGAACCCCCTTCCCCAGCCCCAAATTCTTCTGCTTGTGGTGGGGAAAGGCTCCCCAAACGTGTCTGCGCAGCTGGCTTGAGGGTGGGCTATGATTCTATGATTGTAAGGAGGATGCTCTGCGTGCTGCTGGCGTCCCCCACGCCATGGGGATGGGCTCCCCACGAGTGACGAGGCTTTGTCCCGGGATGCTGCTGGGGTCCAAAGGAGCCAGGAAGCAGAAAGGAGAAGCGAGAAGAGCAGGCACCGAGGGATAGCGGTCGGGGGGAATTTATCTGCACGTCATCCATCTCTTGGGTGCTTGCATCAATACCAGCAACACCCCTCCATCCCTCTTCTCCCCATTGATCCCCGCCTGTTGCCTGTCCCCTCCTGCCTTATCGACACGTTCCAGGGCATGTTTGATGACCAGTCCGCCAGCATATTGAGCACTGGGGCAGGACCCATCTATCAAGTCCTTTCTTGCTGCCAGGGAAGGGGCAGGAAGCAGAAGATCTATAGATTTAATTAAACCTTGCACCATCCATCCCTGCTTACACGACAGCTCCTCATAACTCAGGGCCAGGCCAAGCAGCCAGCCCTCCGTGGTCTCGTTAGCAGGGATGAGGCTGGAGCACCAGGAGAGCTGTGTTTCTGTGGTGTCACCTCCGCATCCCGTTTTGGGGAGGGTTGCAGCACACTGCCAGCATCACCGCTACCCGCCGCAGCCCCTTGCTTCCTTCCATACACCCAGCAGAAGCTCGGGGGGGGTTGAGAGGCTGAGACCTTCCCCAAGGATCTGATTTCCCGGGATGGGGTTTCCTTCCCCGGCTCTGGTGCCGACTCTCCCCCGCTGCACCAACACGTACAGCCCCCTCGCGAGCTTGCTTGCCCTGGCTGCAGGCGGACATGCGTGGCCCTTACCTGTGTAGAGAGAGATGTAGGAGGAGTCGATCACTTCAAACTTCAAGCTGGGGAGGAAAACTCGCCACTAGAGAAAAAATAAAAGGAGATGGGGAATGAGTGGAAAGGTGACAGGGATTCAGGATGCCACTGCCCAACCCCAGGCACTCTAGGATGGGTCCTGCCCCATCCTCAGCTCCCACAAACTTGCCTGCACTGACCCCAGCCCCGACCCTGCAGGAGAGGAACAAGGGAGAGGACTGATCCTGCCCCAGCACGGACCCAGGCCCAGCTCCTGCCTTTACCCAAGGTGATTTGGGAGTAGCAGGCGTTCCCTGCATGGTCAGGGAGGGGAAGGCTCCGGAGGTGGGACACAGCCTCACGCTGCTCCCCTCTCGGGACAGCCACCCCACCACCCGTGGTCCTCCTGGGCCAGGCAGGCCAGATCCAGCCCCGCATCAGCAGCGGCATCAATGTCACGGTGGGAGGAAGCACAGCCGCGCGTCCTGCCTCGCCGGGGAGGGACGATGCCGGGGCGCGGAGCATCGGCTCTGCATGCCCCGCTTCAACCTCGGGGAACGGAGCCGGGATGCCACGGCCCCCATCGAGGAGCTGAGCCAAAGCCGACAGGCACTGCGCCCTACACCACCTCCCCTCCTGCCCGCGTTCTCCCTCGGGCGCTGCGTGAAGGCACGTTAACGGCACAGGAGTTTGTGTTGACTTGAGAGGGTCTTCATAGCTGCCTGCCCCGATTTAACTACGTGCCTTTTCAAAGCACGTCTTGAGCCTTTGTCTGGACAAGCCCTTAATACCCACAGGGAGAGACGCATTAGGGTCCTGCTTTTTTGTGTGCTGTTGTTTCTTTCTGAACATCCAAAAGGTTTTTCTCCCTCCAGCAAAAAATGTCTCCCCCTTCTATTTGTTTTTCACAGCAGAAATGCAGATCTTATGGGGATGGACCAAGATGGAGCCCCAGGAGGGCGAGGTGGAGCGATGAAGAGGAGAGAGGCAGCGAGGAAGGGGTGTTGTCAGCCTCTCTGGTGCTTTGCTGGCACAAGTTTGACTCCAGTGATTAATGACTGCTTGGGAGAAAGGAAACCTTTGCTAACGAGCCAACATCTTCCCCTCCCAAAGACAGCCCGAGCTCCTGACACACACGCTCTAGGCTCTGCCAGGGCAGTGCAGCCAAGGCAGACAAGTTCAGATTTGAAACTCAGGGTATTTCTAAGGGGGAAAAGAAAAAAAGAGCACCCACTCCATCACCTCGGCTATCTCTCCCACCACTGACCCTGGGATGCAAACCACAAGGTGGGCAGCCGCTCGCAGATGGCATCTGGGCCCTGCCTGCTCCCACCTTACACAGTCTGGGCTCTCCTTGCCCATGGCAACGGGCTCCTCCGAGAAGAAGCCCACAGAGGACCTTGCTCCCTCGGCCAGCCCCTCCGCAGAAGGCCCAGGAGAAGAGATGGGACTGGCCACGCAGAACTGGGTGTCCCATGGCCACCGGATCCCGGAGCAGAGGGGCCGCTCCGTTAGCGTCCACTGCGGGAGCACATCGGCAAGGCAGGAGCACAGGGGAGGGACAGCAGGGTCTTTAGCTCCCAAAAGGCCATCGGCACGGAAGGATGGGATGAGCACGGAGAAAAGCAGCCCGTGCCAGGCGTTCTGCACAGGAATAGCCCAGGGAGACGGGGAGATGAGCCCCAGCTCCGTCGGAGCGACACTGACTCATCCCCTCTGCGGGCTGAGCCGCTGGCAGCCATGGGAGGAGGGAAATCGTGGCTTTGCTCCAGGATAAAGTGTTTTAACGCGCACCAGGAAAAGCCCTCGCATCGACTCTTGACAGGGACGAGCCTTGAAAGGAGCACGGCGTGGGGGCATTTACTCACGCCAACTTCCACGTGGTCCGAACCTCGGTCGTCTTGTTTGTGGAGCAGCTCAAAGTAGTAGCGTCTGGAGGACATGAGGCTGCACAAGAGGGGGAGAAGCCAGTTAGAAATCACTGCTGAGCCGACTGCTGCCACTGCCAGGGCGACGGGAGCTCCCCTGCTAGAGGAGCCATCTCAGGAAACCCTCTCTGTATTGCTCACATACGACTAAACCTTCCTGGGGCAAGGAGTCCGGCAGCGTCATGTGGGTATCTGCTCCCCCATCCCACCACTGAGAAGCTTCATGAGATTGGGGGATCCCCCATCCCCACCTCATCATCTCGAGGCAGCTGCAGCCCCCCAAGATCTTCTAAGCCATGGACCTGGGGGCATGGCCGGTTCAGCTCCTGTCCAGCCCAGACCCCACGTGCCTTTTGGGAAGAGACCAGGGCCGGGGTCTCCTCCCAGGGAGGAGGAACTGGTCAGAGTCAGCACGGAGCCAGCAGCTCCATCCACCCGGGATGGGCGGCGGGAGCAAGGATGCACTTACCGTAGAGGTTTGGAGACTTGTGAGCTGAATTTGGTGAACTCTCCTGGCGCCGTCCATTCGGTGCCCAGCTGGGGGAAGGAGGAAGGAGCGTGTGAGAGCACCGGGGACACCGCGGGCCAAGCAGGCACGAGGCCCAAACCCCACCAGGCCATGAGAATCTCTCCTCCACCTCCACCGGGCACTACGCCATGCTGCAGGAAGGCTCTTCAGGCAGGAGGATATCCCAGGAGCAACATCCCAGGGCCTGCTTGTCCCCAGCTGGTGGCACTCCTGCCACAAGAACTTGTCACCCACCAACACCAAGATCTCCAGAACGCACGGGTGAGATGACGGACCACAGGGTTTCCAGTTATAGGAGTTAACGCCGAGAAAATCCAGGAGCAAATATTAAATCTCCTATTCTGGGAAATAAGCTGGTCTTTGGTAGCTACAACTAGGATGGGACCAAGGGGCAGATGGTCCTTCAGAAGCCAAACCAGGCCTGGCCAGGGGCAAAGATGGGACCAGGCTGAAAATGCCCGGCATTTCCCAAGGGGGCAAAGAAGCAGGAGAGCTGCCTCCGGCAAAGTCACACACAGACCCTGCACGCTCCCTGCAAGAGCTGCTGCAGCGGAGGGATTTGTAGGAGGGAGAATTCGCGGTGGCTAGAGAGCACCCATGGCTTTAAAACATCAGTAATTGAGCGCTAGGGATCCCCAGAAGGCACTCGGGATGGTTAGCAGTATGCTGGGAGCGAGGAGTGAGGCCCTCCGAGGGAGGAGATGCTCTCGGTGGGAGCTCGAGCATCCCTGGTGTGAGGAAAGGCAGAGGGTCGAGGACGACAGCACGGCCCTTGCCCACGAACGCAGCCAGCCGGGAGTTGGACGGGCTGTCGTCGGAGCTGAGCCAGAACTCTGAATTGTCATCCGATGCCACGGAAAACTGGAAATCGCCTGCGGTGAGCAAAGGAGAAGGTCAGCACAGAGGGATACCGCTGCCCCGGAGGCACGGGCTCAGCCCCGGTGCCTCCTTGTGAGATTGGGAAACAGGGATGGATTGATGGAGGTGACGGGGCCACCCCGGACCCCACGTCATGGCTCTGCTCTGGATGGGATCAGGGCTTCGCCTCCCCTTGAAACAACCAGGGAAAAGGGTCTTTGCTCCAGAAAGACCCTCCTGCCTGGGGGCCAGGGGTTTGGGCACGGTCTAAGACCCTTTCTGTCCTCATGTGGCCCAAGAAGGGGAAGGGAGGCAGCTCCTCCACATTGCTGCACGGGGAGAAGAGGCCAAGGTCCATCACTCACCATCCTTGAAGGGGTGGATGTAGCCAAAAATCCTCAGCCCGTAGTTCTTCCACTTGGGTGACACAGCCAGCTTCTTCACCGTGGTGCGGGTCTGCGGAGGAGACAGAGACATGAAAGCACCAACAGTTCACGCCCAGGCTCGTGCCTTGCACCAACACCACCCAGCCCACCTTCTCCTTTTTATCCCGGGGTCCCATGCCCCTGGCACCAGAGGAGATGTGGAGGTCCCACCACCACTCACCTCCCCCTCCATCCCTGCTCCACTGGGAATTACCTGCCCCAAACCAACCCAAAAAGCCCGCAAGCAAAGGTCTCGAGGACCAAGCCCACAGCCACTGGAGATCCAGAAGCACCCAGAGAGGGACGAGCGGACTCTCCCTCCGACCCACCACCATCAGGCCTGGGACTCACGTGGGGAAAGAGCGGAAAATGGAGGTTCTTCCTCAGGTGCCTCACGGCCCCTCCGCACCAGTCTTCGAAGACGTGCAAGTTTGCCTTCCCTTTGTACTGCGGGACGAGAGCGGGAGATGAGCGGGGTGTCCTCCTCACGTCCCCCCTCCCAAGGACGGCCTTAGGGCAGGCTGAAAGGTGGATGTCAAGCCCTGGGGATGTCACCTGCCCAGCCTCAGCACTTCTGCAGTGACACTGAGGACGGGCTGAGCTCCCTTCCCTGTGCCAGCCCCAGGGTCACGACGCTAGCCCCCAGGAGATAGCCCTCCTGTCGCGGATCCTTCAGGTCCCAAGCACACTGGGACAAGGGATCTTGTCTGGATACGGCACCAAAAGCCCAACCTCATCCTTCACCCACCCCCAGCATCCACCCCCCCAGCACACAGCCAGCACCGGGAGATGGGCGCAGCGCAGACCCATCCGGAGACGCCACGCAGCACGACGTCCCCTTGCACGCCCACACGGACTGAGCAGGGGGCTGACGCCCACCCACGGCACCACTCGAGGAGCTCATCCTCATGGGCACCACCACGTTGACCCCAGGACCAGGCAGAACCCCCCAGGACGGTGATGGAGAGCAGGGAGGAGGACGGCTTTGGAGCCCGGCACACAGGGGGGACACGGGCTGCGGGTGCCTTTTGCGGGCGCCCCAACGGGGGGCTCGGTGAGCCGCCTCCTCCTCCTCCACCATCACCCCCTCTGCTGCTCCCTGCCCACCTACCTGCTCACTCCAGGGCAAAGCCTGCTTGGTCAGGTTGAGTTTGGGGTGCGTGGTGGCTCGGTCGGAGCGTTGGCCTCTGGAAAACCAGCCGTCCAAGCCCTGCCCGTCGTTCTGCCGAGGAAGCAGGAGGGAGAGATGAGAGATGGGGGGGGATCAGGGCCAGCCCGGCCATGCTTGCAGGAGGTCTCCCTAGATCTAAACATCTCGTCTTGGATGTCAAGCGTTGCCAAACCAAGGCGAAAGCTTTCAAGGCTAATGGCAAAGGAAAGCAGGGGCAGGAGGCAGCAGAAAAATATTGGCAAGGTGTCCCGGCGAGCAGAGTTTCAAAATGTTCCAGCTAAACTCATTTCCCTTCGTCTGCTGAGGGGAGAAACTTCTCCAAAACAGCGAGTTTTCTGTTCATCCGAAATGTTCAGCCGGTCTGGTGGGCTACTAGAAATGGAGTATTTCGGGCTCCATCTCCAAAAGAGCAGAAGCAATCTCTATGTCCACTCACGGGCAGAGGAAGCGGGATGTCTCTCCACTCCCCCTCTTCCTTTAAAGGGGATTAGGTTAATCCGATCGTTTGTGTCTCCTACTTTAGAGGGATTAGGTGAGCATTCACCTGCCCCAGCTTGCTGAAAAGGTGACGGGTGACAAGGAAGAGCCAGGCACTTCTGGAGCCCACCGAGAGCATCCTCCTCTTCCACCACGTTGGCATCTGCAGGCAGAGCCGGAGCAAGCCCGTGCCATCCCTGTGGGCATTGCCCCAACTCTGCCATCGCATCCCAGGGAGCGCGGGCGGAGGAGGGATGTGGGACCAGCTGGCACACGGGGAAGGAAGAGCCCCAACCCTCTCCAAAGCAACGGCCGACCTGCCACTCTGTCCCTTGCCTGGGGTGCTGGGAAGCTGTGCCTGTCCCACGGGGCCCTGGCTGGTGTCACGGCCGATGCTCACACCGGTGACGCCTGCACCCAGCATCAGCCCTCTCTGGGGATGGGACCAAGGCGGGCACGGACGTCCCCGCCACCTGTCCCTCGAGGATTCACAGTCGTCGTCCCCATGGCCTCGGCCGGGCAAGGAGGGACCGTGCCACCCCTCAAAGAGTGGAGCGGAGACCCTCTCCAAAAGCAGAGCCCGGCTCCGAGCCCAGCTGAGAACCACCACAGCATCGACAAAGCACAGCCCATTAGGATGCACAATGCCAGAGAAATAATTAGCGAACTTTGCCTAAACGAACTCCTTAGTGTCCCGGAGGAGGGGAGCGGTGCCCTCGGAAGACGTTACTAGGGAGGAGGTGTAATTGTGCCGGCCTTGTTGGCAGGATTCACCCTCCTCCCGGGGGAGGCTGAGATGCAATTCCCGCTGTCCCCCTCTGTCCTCACCCAGCACCAGACTGTGCTTTCTCCGGGCACTCGTTTTCCTCCTGTGTCTGCCTGTCCCTTATTTATGAGGAGCTGGGAGAGACCAGAGGGGGGGTCGTCCTTTCTCGCCCACCCCCTGCCAGCCAGCCAGGCGCAGTCACCCTCCTCCCCATCCCTGTTTCTCACTGCCTAGTTGCTGCCCAGCCTGAAGCCAGCTCTCCCTACCGGCAACGTGGCTTTCCACCCCCAGCGCCTGGAAAAACCTCGGTGTCCCTCCATGGAGAGGGCCCGGGACAGGTCTCCATCCCACGGGTGGGATGGGTGGAGAGGACAAGCCACCATCCCAAAGATAAAGGACTGGCTGTGCCGACAGCGAGATCTGCGGCTGGGAGCTCACCAGAAGGAAAGTTTTCCATCTCCTTTTTTTGAAGCAGCATTTTTTTTTGCTCTGGTTTGCAGAGTCCTTTCGAGCCAGGCTGTTTGCTTTCAAACTGGAGTGAACTTTTCCCTCGCCTGCCCCAACAGAGGGGACTATTCACAGCCCAGCTCCCCGCAGCTGGAAACGGGCGCTGGGTTATTTGCTGA
>NW_009637793.1:1214-1537 GCF_000690535.1 Cariama cristata | reverse complement strand
TGGCCCAACAACGCCCACCCCGATGGCAACTCGCTGTCACGGGGGCTTGCAGCAGCGCGGCAGTGACCTGCTGTCGGGATGGGGCAGGGGACACGACGTGGCTTCCCTCTCCCACCATCCCGCCGGTCTGCCCTGCTCCGAAGCCTCTTGGTGACAACAGGCTGCGCAGGGGACCGCAGGGCGTCCTCGGGGCTACGATGCCAAGTGCCTCCTGGGCTGTTAGCAAGGAGAGATCCTCTCTCTGGCTTCTGCTTGGAGACCCCACCTGGGACATACTGGGTCCAGACTGGGGACCTCCTGTGCAGGACGGACAAGCGGCGATG
>NW_009637793.1:913-1187 GCF_000690535.1 Cariama cristata | reverse complement strand
CCCTTCCCGCCGCTGACAGCTGCACCAGAGGGAGGTGCAGAGAAGGTGATGCCAGACTCTTCTCAGAGGAGCACAGCGACAGGGCAAGAGGCACGAGGCGCAACACGAAAAGCTTCAGTGCGATACGGGGGATTTTGGTTTTAACCACCGTGAGGGCTGCCAGGCAGAACCAGAGAGGCTGTGCCCGCTCCATCCCTGGGTCTACTCAGCCGGACAAGGCTCGGAGCCCCCTGCCCTACCTGGCCGTGTGCTGGGGAGGGGGCTTGGGACAGCG
>NW_009637793.1:364-583 GCF_000690535.1 Cariama cristata | reverse complement strand
TACATTTGTACTAAGCAGCTTGCAGCAGCTCATCAGCGTCAGGTTTAATTACACCCCCCCAGCCCAGCTCACGGCCCTTTACGTAAGAGACGGCCGGGATAAGCTGCTGTGGGATCTCGCTCCCCGACCACCCTGGGGGACACCGCCCTGCTCCCCTGCCCCTCCGGTCCCCGGCTCTCCCGGAGCATCCCACGGCTCTGCCCAGAGCCCCCCAGCACT
>NW_009637793.1:0-328 GCF_000690535.1 Cariama cristata | reverse complement strand
CACCAACGCGACGTCATCGCTAACAGCCCCGTCGCAGATGACTTCGTTGCCGTGCGCTGCATTAATTATTCCCAACCTATGGTCTCCCCTCCGCAGCTCACGCCCACCTTCCTCGGGCTGCAAAGGGAGGGTTTATTTTAAACCACCCTTGCTTCCCAACATTAAAATAACCGACTTCCCCAAAATAACAGCGCAGACTTGGAAAATGTATTAGTTATTGGGGGGGGCACATCCCCTTTCTCTGCCTCAGCAGATGGGTGCCTCTGAACGTTTTAGACAGGCACCCCAAGCGCTGGTGGGATGGAGGGAGTTTGTGGTCCAGCCCTCG
>NW_009637792.1:6933-7593 GCF_000690535.1 Cariama cristata | reverse complement strand
ATCGGGGTGCGAGGTGTGACCTGGCCGTCCCCACCAGGAGCTTGGGGACGTGGGTCTGTCCTGCTGGGCACCAAGTGCCGGAGAGCAGGGCTGAGGATGCTCCTGCCGTGCACCCCGCAATGCTCAAAGCACTCCGAGTGCAACAAAAAGCGCACAGGATCCGTCCCTTGCTGTCGGAGCGTTCAGGTACAGCACTCGGGCCACATTTGGCTCTGTTTAAGGCTGAGCAGCAGCCCCAGTGAGAGGGGGTTAACCCAGCCCACGGCCAGCCCCGGCAGACCCCGATGCTCCCGGGGCCCAGCTGCTCTCCCCCAGAGCTGGGGCTGGAGGAAAAGCAGATGTCGGTGCAGAGAGGCAATTACGGGGGATGCGATGGGGGCCCGGGGCTGAGCGCCCTGCAGCTGGGCTGCGGCACCAGGCAATCACGGCTGCAAATTGAGATCAGATGTGGGCAGCTTCGCTCTCTAAATGGAGCCTCTGGGCTGCTGGCTGTGCTGGTTTTGCTTTGGTCTGGAGAGGAGGTGGTGGAGGTGTTTTCTTTTTCTGTGCTGCTGGGGCCCAGGTTGGCTGCGGTGAGCTGCAGAGTGCGGTGCTCCTCTGGGAGACCTTGGGCTTTCCTTGGGCAGCCCCACTGCCAGCCCCTTTGCAGCCGTGCTCTCT
>NW_009637792.1:6428-6879 GCF_000690535.1 Cariama cristata | reverse complement strand
GCTGTGCTCCCTGCCTGGGCTGGGCTGGGGGTGATGCAGGAGCTGGTGGCTGGTGTGGAGAAGATCAGGTTTAACTTGGAGGCTGATGTGGAGCAGCAGCGAGGAGCTTGGCCCCTGCCCTTCCTGGGTATGGACAGTAAGTTGGGCAGAGGGTCCTGTGGCATCCTTGGAGCGGGACTTGGGTTGGGGTTCTCCTTGCTGGTGCTCCTGGCTTTTGCTGCACCCACCACGGTGCCTGGGTGCTTCTTGTCCTGCCTCCTCCTTGGGTTCCTGCCTGAGGCCAGCCTGGCTCTGGGCATTGCTCCCTCGGGGATGCACCTGGCACAGCGTTGTGGGGGGCTGCCAGGGGAGGGGGCTGAGATGCCCTTGCCCTTGATGGCACGGTGGTCCTGGCACTGGGGCTGGTGGGTGAAGCTCTCCCTGCCCTGCTTTCCCCAGCAGAGCTGGGGGC